>NW_026600947.1:0-95926 GCF_029448725.1 Salvelinus fontinalis
ATTGTGGCTGGGCTGGCATTTCCACTTCCAGCTTTGTCATATATTTTGATACAATGAATGTTGATATTGTGAAACTATGTTATATATTTGTACCTTCTGTTTCATGAAGTGATGTCACTAAGTACTGGCCCTATATATACAATGCATTCGGAAAGCATTCAGACCCTTTCACTTTTTCCACGTTTTGTTACATTACAGCCTTATTCTAAAATTGATTCAATCATTTTTTCCCCCTCAACAATCTACACAATACCCAATAATGACATCACAATACCCCATAAGACATCACATTGCCCCATAATGACATCACAATACCCCATAATTACAAAGCAAAAACAGGTAAATAAATGAAAAAATTTGATTTTCTTTAAAAAACAAGGACATTTCTAAGTGACCCCAAAATTTGAATGGTAGTGTACATCTACATGATGTATTGTTACACCATGTAGGAGCATTATAGACCTAGTCTGTTCATTATATACATCTACATGATGTATTGTTACACCATGTAGGAGCAGTATAGACCTAGTCTGTTCATTATATACATCTATATGATGTATTGTTACACAATGTAGGAGCAGTATAGACCTAGTCTGTTCATTATATACATATACATGATGTATTCTTACACCATGTAGGATCAGTATAGACCTAGTCTGTTCATTATATACATGATGTATTGTTACACAATGTAGGAGCAGTATAGACCTAGTCTGTTCATTATATACATCTACATGATGTATTGTTACACCATGTAGGAGCAGTATAGACCAAGTCTGTACATTATATACATATACATGATGTATTGTTACACCATGTAGGAGCATTATAGACCTAGTCTGTTCATTATATACATCTACATGATGTATTGTTACACCATGTAGGATCAGTATAGACCTAGTCTGTTCATTATATACATGATGTATTGTTACACCATGTAGGAGCAGTATAGACCTAGTCTGTTCATTATATACATCTACATGATGTATTGTTACGCCACGTAGCAGTAGTATAGACCTACAGTAGCTAGCTACTTATTTAGATTTAGTTTGACTTAATGAAACTGCCTTAAATGTGCTGCAATAAACATTTTTTATTTGCACTAATCGATCAACACATTCCTGTCTTTGTATCTCTCAATATAATAGTATTATTTAATTAAATCCATTTAAAATAATCTTTGTCTGAAAATAAATTGTGATCCTCAACTGCGTTTCCCCTCCAGTCAGCAGACGGCGATGTGCATCTTTCAGGCGACGCTGCCAGCGTGACGTATAATCTAGTTGACGGTTCTTCATAAACAGCGCGTCAACCACCTCGGTAGCTTGCTAGCCAACATAGCCGAAAGATTCAAGCTATTTATACGCTTTCGGTGTATATTAGCTACTGTGTTTTCGACACACTTAGGTCGTATCTACTTGTTAACCTATTTAATTTAATATTACGTTATTTTGTATTAGTCAGCTATAGTAGCTGGCTGGTTAAGTTAGCACTAGCCTAGTCGCTAATGATAGCTAGCTAGCTAACATCCCCGACCATGAGCTCCCTAAACTACTCCCCTCTTGTTAAAGAAGAGGTGATCTGCTGGACGGAGAAAGAAGCTCTGGGGCTGAACATTGTCGTGAAAGAGGAGAAGGAAGAAGAGGATATCACAGTAAAACAAGAAGTAGAGGGTGAGGCTGTTACAGTGAAAGAAGAAGAGAAAGACGTTACAGTGAAAGAAGATGAAGACGCGTTCAGAGTGAAAGAGGAGGAGGGTGTTACAGTAAAAGAAGAGGAGGAAGAGAAAGAGGTGGAGGATGTTACAGTAAAAGAAGAGGAGGATGTGAAAGAGGTTACAGTGAAAGAAGAGGAAGATGTTACAGTAAAAGAAGAGGAGGAAGAGAAAGAGGAGGATGCAGTTTTTGGTGTGAAAGAGGAGGAGGGGGAGATTACTGTCACATTGGAGGAAGAAGAGGAGGTTGGAGATCCGTTTAACCCCAGTAAGTACCGTCTCTGCAGTCGTTGAACCAATATGCAGTAAAAGGGTTCTACACTTTAATGTTGTTCTGTAGGAATGGCTGAAGCTACACTGTAACGTGTAGAACATCAAGAGTGGACCATCAACAAAACGTTAACAATTGATCAAATGCATCCAATAACATGGCCTGAAATACTGTAGTCCTCAATATCTCCTATTAGATTAGCCCAATATGTCGTCTTAAAGGGGCAATCAGCAGTTGTTACATCCATTTTGGGACTTATACATTAATGATATGTACCCATTGTTTCTTGAAGAATTCACTTATAAATTCCTCATGAGCTTAGTTCAACTGTCGTACCCCATCAGAACCCAAAATATAAGCTTTTTTACTCCTATGTTTATCAAATGTGTTAACAAACACTGTATATCCTCAACATGATTAATCGATTTATTTGAGTCTCAAGCATTTCTAAAACATTTAACATTTTCATTGAATTGTTTAAAAAAAATCTAATTTAGAATAAGTAACGTAACAAAATGTGTAAAAAGGGAAGCGGTCTGAACTTAATGAATGCACTAGGGCCCCAACTAAAAAAATCTTGGGTCAACCAAGAGTCATCTTTTCTTTCTACCAACCGATTGGTAGAAATGTTATATGTGTATTTTTCCATATATAGACACACCCCATGTGTTTTAATTAAATCAACTATATGTTCTGAACTGGTCTGATGCTTTAAGCACGCTGTTTGATCAAATAATTTAGACACACAAATGACTCGGGAGCCAGAGATCAAGATAGCCTAACCATCATAAAAAAACTCTTCCTACTCCTCCCGCTGCTGCTGGCCTTCGTACATTTTGAAGTTATGCTCCTATAGTTTCTGGTAATAAGCTACACCAGCAGTCGGCGACCTTTTCCATTCCATCCATCCTTTGGGTTCCTTTTGGCAAACTCCAAGCAGGCTGTCATGTGTCTTTTACTGAGGAGTGGCTTCCGTCTGGCCACTCTACCATAAAGGCCTGATTGTTGGAGTGCTGCAGAGATGGTTGTCCTTCTGAAAAGTTTTCCCATCTCCACAGAGGAACTCTGGAGCGCTGTCAGAGTGACCATCAGGTTTTTGGTCACCTCCCTGACCAAGGCCCTTCTCCCCCAATAGCCCAGTTTGGCCAGGTGACTAGGAAGAGTATTACATTTAAAAATGATGGAGGCCACTGTGTTCTTGGGGACCTTCAATGCTGCAGAATTGTTTTGGTACCCTTCCCCAGATCTGTGCCTCGACATAATCCTGTCTTGGAGCTCTACGGACAATTCCTTCGACCTCATTGCTTGTTTTTTTCTCTGACATGCACTGTCAACTGTGGGACCTTATATAGACAGGTGTGCCTTCCAAATCATATCCAATCAATTGAATTTACCACAGGTGGACTCTGAACAAGTTGTAGATACATCTCAAGGATGATTAATCGAAACAAGATGCACCTGAAAGCAATTTTGAGTGTCATAGCAAAGGGTCTGAATACTTATGAAAATAAGGTATTTATGTTTTTTACCTGTTTTCACTTTGTCATTATGGGCTATTGATGACACCCCTCTGAAACAAGATATTCTAACCATCAGAAAAACTTCTTCTTTAGCCTACTCCTCCCGCTGCTGCTGGCCTTCGTAAATTCTGATGTTATGCTCCTATAGTTTCTGGTAATAGGCTACACCAGCAGTCGTTATGCTCCTATAGTTTCTGGTAATAGGCTACACCAGCAGTCGTTATGCGCCTACAGTTTCTGGTAATAGGCTACACCTGCAGTCGTTATGCTCCTACAGTTTCTGGTAATAGATTACACCAGCAGTCGTTATGCTCCTATAGTTTCTGGTAATAGGCTACACCAGCAGTCGTTATGCTCCTATAGTTTCTGGTAGTAGGCTACACCTGCAGTCGTTATGCTCCTATAGTTTCTGGTAATAGGCTACACCTGCAGTCGTTATGCTCCTATAGTTTCTGGTAATATGCTACACCAGCAGTCGTTATGCTCCTATAGTTTCTGGTAATAGGCTACACCAGCAGTCGTTATGCTCCTATAGTTTCTGGTAATAGGCTACACCTGCAGTCGTTATGCTCCTATAGTTTTTGGTAATAGGCTACACCAGCAGTCGTTATGCTCCTATAGTTTCTGGTAATAGATTACACCAGCAGTCGTTATGCTCCTATAGTTTCTGGTAATAGGCTACACCAGCAGTCGTTATGCTCCTATAGTTTCTGGTAATAGATTACACCAGCAGTCGTTATGGTCCTATAGTTTCTGGTAATAGGCTTTTATTGCCATTGCCAACTATGTAAAAATAGCCTACATGAAACCAACAAACAAAAACATTTGCAGCCTGCAGGTAGAAAATATCCAGATTTAAAAATAAATATCCTATAAATCACCTTGCCTGCACATGGCCTGTCAACAACGAACTTGAAACATTCTATCAACTATCACCTCCGAAACTTGCAACATTGTATAAAATATTCTGGGCCCTCAGTTTCCTGCGCCAGTGAGTTCTGGACAGACACAGCTGTCGTCTATTTGTGCAAAGGATAAGAAGTAATCAGGTATTTTATAACATTTCCACTGGATCAGAGCATTACATTTTTCCCTTTAATGCTGAGTGGTTATCGAAAGAGCGAGAGCTGGAAATAATTTACAAATACTTTGAGCAACTATTGTCATTCGTAATGGATTCTAATAAGACTTTGTTTACCTGCTGTTTGAGGTGCAGAAAAAATTATTTGGAGATGCTGAATATTTTTTTGTTGTTGAGAATCTCCACAACTCATTGGTGGTGCGTTAAGACAATCAGAAATACTATCAGACATCCCCAAATAGGCACATTAATAGGCCTACATTTGTGCTCAGTCCAGGTTGACTAGTCCTACTTCTATATGTGTAATCAGGTGTGCGTCCTTACTCAACACTGACAGGAGTGTTTCAAACAAAAGACAATGAATAAATTGACAAAAATTGACAAAACTGACGCATCTTGCGGGGTCAGGTCTGGGTGATCTGCCATGGGCTGTTTCATTTAGTATTCGTTTGGTTCGGTTGGGGAATGATTGTATTTCCCCATAGTATGTTCTACCGAAGTTGACCAACTGAAAGGGAGTGTAACTTTGATTATAATTACACTTCCCTGAAGGAGGGAAACGAGGTATAACACCTAATTGGCCCCACCCCTTCCTGGGTCGGTGAAGAGCGGTATTAAATTGAAGGATTAAATCCAAACCTCACGCTCATCACCTGTGGAAGGCGGGGCTTCCAGCGAGGCGTGGATATGATAGTATGTTGTACCTAGTTTCCCTCCTTCAGGGAACAGTAGTTATAGTCATAACATGTGGATTTAATACTATGTTGTACCTAGTTTCCCTCCTTCAGGGAACAGTAGTTATAGTCATAACGTTACGCTTGTCATATGATGAACTTCAACTTAAATACGGGATCTTGCTGTCGGACAGTTTTGTTATATTCTGAAATGCACTCGAACTATGTATCATTTAGTGGCTCCTTGTGTTACTCTGGGAAAACAGTTTTCATGGGCACAGAAACACAAAATCATTTCAGAGTTTGCTAAATCCAATGGTTTTTAACAGAGTCATCTTGTAATCCAAGACGGCAACCCGCCTCACCCATTATGATGCGGATCTGCTATTTTTTTTTTTTAGACCTTATAGCTAGAACCTCCATCAGAAGCTAGCCATCAGAAGCTAACCGGCTAATTAGCTACTAGCTATTTAGTCATTGTTAGCCACTGCTAAAGGCCTTTACCTTTTTAGCTCAGACACCAGCCGCTTTTAGCCTGGATAATATCTGTCAGTCTGCACAGCGCGATATCAACCCTGAGCATATCGGACTGTTTGTCTCCACTACATCACCGTATTCCTGCCGTAAGCTCTGGACCATTACACCGGATAATCGCAGCTAGCTAGCTGCCGCCGAGTGGCCCAGCCTCGACGCTAGCCTTGAGCCAGGCCCATCTCCCGGCCTGCTCAGTGGACCCTATGATCACTCGGCTACACAGCTGATGTCTCCCAGACTCTTCACTAACACGACTAGAAGCCACTACATCACCGGATTCCTGCCGTAAGCTCTGGACCTTTGCACCGGACGCACTGGAGTGGCTATAGTGGCTAATGCCCTTGTCCCGACGCTAGCACCAGTTAGCCTCGAGCCAGGCGCATCTCCCGGCTAGCATAGTAATGATTACCTAACGGCTTCCCTAGTTCATATATTGCTGTTCACTGGACCCTATGATCACTTGGCTACATAGCTGATGCCTGCTGGACTGTTCATTAATCACGGTTCTCCATTTTGTTTATTTTGTTCAGCCACGCTCAAGGTACTAAACGATATCATAACCGCCATTGATAAAAGACAATACTGTGTCGCTGTCTTCATCAACCTGGCCAAGGATTTCGACACTGTCAATCACCGTATTCTTATCGGCAGACTCAACAGCCTTAGTTTCTCAAATGACTGACTCGCCTTGTTCACCAACTACTTCTTAGACAGAGTTCAGTGTGTCAAATCGGAGGGCCTGTTGTATGGACTTCTGGCAGTCTCTATGGGGGTACCACAGGGTTCAATTCTCGGGCCAACTCTTTTCTCTGTATATATCAACGATGTTGCTCTTGCTGCGGGGTATTCCTTGATCCACCTTTATGCAGACGACACCATTCTGTATACATCTGGCCCTTCTTTGGACACAACTTCTTGGTGACAGGAGGGCAGTATTGAGTAGCTTGGATGAATAAGGTGCCCAGAGTAAACTGCCTGCTACTCTGTCCCAGATGCTAATATATGCATATTATTACTAGTATTGGAAATAAAACACTCTGAAGTTTCTAAAACTGTTTGAATGATGTCTGTGAGTATAACAGAACTCATATGGCAGGCGAAAACCTGAGACAAATCCAACCAGGAAGTGGGAAATCTGAGGTTTGTAGTTTTTTAAAGCTTGGCTTACCGAATACACATTGAGATATGGATAAAGTTGCACCTCCTACGGCTTCCACTAGATGTCAACCGTCTTTAGAAACTTGAATGAGGCTTCTACTATAAAGGAGGGGCTCATGAGACCTCTTTGAGTCAGTGGTCTGGCAGAGTGCCTTCGTCTCATGACGCGCGCTCCCGACAGAGTTACCTCTAGTTCCAGTGCTTTTCTTCAGACAAAGGAATTCTCCGGTTGGAACATTATTGATGTTTTATGTTAAAAACATCCTAAAGATTGATTCCATATATCGTTTGACATGTTTCTAAAGGAGTGTAACGGAACTTCTCGAGTTTTTGTCTGGACGAAGTGCCTGCGCCTCATGAAGATGGATTACTGGGCTGAACACGCTAACAACAAGTGGCTATTTGGACATATGAGTGTTTTCTATCCAATACTAACAATAATATGCATATATTATTGGGGGGTGCACCCCCTTGGTTTGTACTGTGGTGGAGATCTTTGTGGGCTATACTTGGCCTTGTCTCAGGATTGTAAGTTGGTGGTTGAAGATATCCCTCTAGTGGTGCGGGGGCTGGGCTTTGGGAAAGTGGGTGGGGTTATATCCTTCCTGTTTGGCCCTGTCCGGGGGTATCCACCTGGCCTTGCTGCTATTCCAGTTTCAACTGTTCTGCCTGCGGTTATGGAACCCCTACCTTTCCCAGACCTGCTGTTTTCAACTCTTAATGATCGGCTATGAAAAGCCAACTGACATTTATTCCTGATTATTATTTGACCATGCTTGTCACTTATGAACATTTTGAACATCTTGGCCATGTTCTGTTATAATCTCCACCCGGCACAGCCAGAAGAGGACTGGCCACCCCTCATAGCCTGGTTCCTCTCTAGGTTTCTTCCTAGGTTTTGGCCTTTCTAGGGAGTTTTTCCTAGCCACCGTGCTTCTACACCTGCATTGCTTGCTGTTTGGGGTTTTAGGCTGGGTTTCTGTACAGCACTTCGAGATATTAGCTGATGTACGAAGGGCTATATAAAATAAACTTGATTGATTGATTGATTAGCATCTGGGACAGAGTAGGAGGCAGTTCACTCTGGGCACGCTATTCATCCAAAAGTGAAAATGCTGCGCCCTATCCCATAAAGGTTAACGAACCTCCAAATGAGCTTCAATGCCATACAACACTCCTTCCGTGGCCTCCAACTGCTCTTAAACGCTAGTAAAACTAAATGTATGCCCTTCAACCGATCGCTGCCCGTACCCGCCCGTCCAGCATGACTACTCTGGGCGGTTCTGACTTTAGAATATGTGGACAACTATAAATACCTAGGTGTCTTGCTAGACTGTAAACTCTCCTTCCAGACTAATATTAAGCATTTCCAATCCAAAATTAAATCTAGATTTGGCTTCCTATTTTGCAACAAAGCCTCCTTCACTCACGCTGCCGAACATACCCTCGTAAAACTGACTATCCTACCGATCCTTGACTTAAGTGATGTCATTTTCAAAATAGCCTCCAACACTCTACACAGCAAACTGGATGCAGTCTATCACAGTGCCATCCGTTTTGTCACCATATCCCCATATACCACTGCTCTCGTCGGCTGGCCCTCGCTACATATTCGTCTCCAAACCCACTGGCTCCAGATCATCTATAAGTCTTTGCTAGGTAAAGCTCCGCCTTAACTCAGCTCACTGGTCACCATAGCAACACCCACCCGTAGCACGCGCTCCAGGAAGTATATCTCACTGGTCATCCCCAAAGCCAACACCTATTTTGGCCGCCTTTCCTTCCAGTTCTCTGCTGCTAATGACTGGAACGATTTGCAAAAATCACTGAAGCTGGAGACTCTCCCTCACTAACTTTAAGCATCAGCTATCTGAACAGCTTACCAATCGCTGCAGCTGTACACAGCCCATCTGTAAATAGCCCATCCAATTGCCTACCTCATCCCCATGTTTTTTAAACTTTTTTTGCTCTTTTGCACACCAGTATTTCTACTTGCACATCATCATCTGCACATCTATCACTCCAGTGTTCATTTGTAATTACTTCGCTACTATGGCCTATTTATTGCCTTACCTCCTTACTCCATTTGCACACACTGTATATAGACTTTCTATTGTGTTATTGACTGTACGTTTGTTTATCCTAAGTGTATGTAACTGTTGTTTTTTTGTCGCACTGCTTTGCTTTATCTTGGCCAGGTCGCAGTTGTAAATGAGAACTTGTTCTCGACTGGCCTACCTGGTTAAATAAAGGTGAAATACAAAGAAATCTTAACTTTATTAGCAACACCCAAATGTATACTGTCATTAACGCGGTTCTTCAATAATTACACATAATTCTTAATACTGTAGCAAACATTTATATTAAGCAGGACATTCAAACGAGCCTTACAATTATAATCCAAAGTAGTGTGAAATGTACTCATAATCAACCTGGAAATAGAGGTTACTCCCCTGAGTTTTCCCCCATTCAGAATACATTGTGAAAAACTAAAAGCTTTGCTCACCATTTTTGCTCCAGGCAGATATACTACATCCATAACTTGTGGTTTCCTCATTAGCAGATATACTACATCCATTACTATCGGTTTCCTCATTAGCAGGGAGGTGTTTCTGCAATCAAATTGTGTGCGCATCGCCCTTGTGCCGCAATTTTATTAAACACAGAAAGGGGCCTATATTGGAGACCAAAAGTCGTCTGGCACACTGCTTAGAGTTTCAACAACATGAATAACTTATTTCTAGTCTACAATCATTGATGTTACTACTACAATATGACTATTCTTGCTCATTTTAAGACAATTGTCAAAATAATTTTAACATTCATTACAGACGTCAATTGTTGTACAACATCATGGCTACGCTGTTGGCATCACCTTTTACAGTGGATTTCCACTGTTGTGGGCCTTTAATCATCTGACTTTGTTGTTCACACAGGAGAGATACGGGACTATCGTGGATCCTCTGGGGCGCCTCAACAACCTCATGATGCTGACGAGGCAGAGAAGAGTCTCTCCAGATCAGAACGCCTCAATAAACACCTGCAGAGATCCACAGGGAAGAGAACTCACTGCTGCTCTGACTGTGGGAAGAGATTCACCTCATCAGGCATTAAAATTCATCAAAGGATCCACACAGGAGAGAAATCTTATAGCTGTGATCAATGTGGGAAGAGTTTTACTAAATCTGGCTCTCTGACAGTACACCAGAGAATACACACAGGAGATAAACCTTATAGCTGTGATCAATGTGGGAAGAGTTTTGTTACATCTAGCAATCTGACTATACACCAGAGAACACACACAGGAGAGAAACCTTATAGCTGTGATCAATGTGGGAAGAGTTTTGTTACATCTAGCAATCTGACTATACACCAGAGAACACACACAGGAGAGAAACCTTATAGCTGTGATCAATGTGGGAAGAGTTTTACTACTTCTGGCTATCTGACAGTGCACCAGAGAACACACACAGGAGAGAAACCTTATAGCTGTGATCAATGTGGGAAGAGTTTTTGTCAATCTAGTGATCTGACAGTGCACCAGAGAACACACACAGGAGAGAAACCGTATAGCTGTGATCAATGTGGGAAGAGTTTTACTACTTCTGGCTATCTGACAGTGCACCAGAGAACACACACAGGAGAGAAACCTTATAGCTGTGATCAATGTGGCAAGAGTTTTACTACTTCTGGCTATCTGACTTTACACCAGAGAACACACACAGGAGATGAACTTTATAGCTGTGATCAATGTGGGAAGAGTTTTGTTAAATCTGACCAGCTCACAGTACACCAGAGAATACACACAGGAGAAAAACCCTTTAGCTGTGGTCAATGTGGGAAGAGTTTTACTACATCTGGCTCTCTGACTGTACACCAGAGAACACACACAGGAGAGAAACCTTATAGCTGTGATCAATGTGGTAAGAGTTTTGGTCAATCTTGCCAGCAGACTGCACACCAGAGAACACACACAGGAGAGAAACTTTATAGCTGTGGTCAATGTGGGAAGCGTTTTGGTCAATCTAGCCAGCTGACATTACACCAGAGAACACACACAGGAGAGAAACCGTATAGCTGTGATCAATGTGGGAAGAGATACTCTGGTAAAAGATCTCTGATCAAACATCAGAAAATACATGAAGGAGTTTTTTCATGATATCAATGAAATAATTAAATAATGTCACAATGTAGATTATTTTAACATTGTAGTAGGAGTATTTTGTAATGAATGTCAATGTAGAACCCTAAATGTTTGCCCCCTGTTCAATTGATTTTAGCCTCAGGGAAAAAATCCAGGCTCTGAATTGAAAGAGTTATTATTTATGTGATTTAACAAAAAGTGACTAACAAAAAAGAGTTGTGTTACACTTACCACGTTGGTGACCCACTTGAATCACAATGTAGCTAGCTGTTTACCACGTTGGTGACCCACTGGAATCACAATGTAGCTAGCTGTTTACCACGTTGGTGACCCACTGGAATCAAAATGCAACACTTCAAACTGTTTCTGCATATTGGTTATTGATTTGGACACGTTAAAACTGTGTTTTGACATTGCACTATTCCCATTTATCAAAATGTCATTCTAAAGACGTTGAAAATAAGACTATGCCTGACGTCCAATATACGTTCTGTCCAGTATATGTTCTGTCCAGTATATGTTCTGTCCAGTATATGTTCTGTCCAGTATATGTTCTGTTGGAGTTGAAAGTGAAAGTTGAAAAGATGTCTTTTCGGGTCGATTTTTTTCAATGACTTGAAAACTGCTTAATTTCAACGTACTTGCAGCCGATACACCTATAATCAATTTTTATTAACAATCTGACATCACTCCAGTATTTCTTTACAACATTCAAATGCTAATTGTCTTTATTCCACTACTGAAGAAGCATGACCCAAATCACCTCATATATTCAAACATTCAGCCTGACAAAGTATACATGTTTTATTATTCCATGCCTCACCATTAAGTTAATTATTGCCAATACATATTAACAAAGGGGTGAACATTTGGTTTTGATATTTCATATTATGTAACATTTAGTAATCATAGTTATTCATGCAACCAACTTGACATTTTTGGGTACAATTATATTGACATTGTTACCCTGCTTTTATATGCAACAACATGCCTATCTAGTGAACCCTGAAAAGAGAGAGAAGCTCAGCAGTGAGGTGGAAAGTTACTACGGATATCGCAGGAGTTTCCTCTTGAAATCAGACACGTCTGTCATAAGGACAACTTGGTTGCTGATTATCTCAAGGGTGGGCAGTCAAATAGGTTTGTGTTTTGCATTTAGCCAGTGAGTTACCATGGTCACAATTTATTCTGACACGTTTTTCTGTGTTGGATATTAGTTTTATCTCTTATTCTTTTCTGTATTTTTTAACTGCACTGTTGGGGGCTCGTAAGTAAGAGTTCCAAGTGTTGTATCCGGCGCATGTGACTAATACAATTTGATTTGAGTTTTGTTTGGGCTCGTTCCAAGGGGACGAGAGTTCTAGAAGCTAGTGAGTTTTAGGAAGACGAGAGTTCTAGAAGCTAGTGAGTTTTAGGAAGACGAGAGTTCTAGAAGCTAGTGAGTTTTAGGAAGACGAGAGTTCTAGAAGCTAGTGAGTTTTAGGAAGATGAGAGTTCTAGAAGCTAGTGAGTTTTAGGATTCTATGGAAAGAAAAATGATTAAAAAAATAATACGATTGTATATTATTATTTAGAAGAACGTGTTTTTTCTTGTTTTTAATTGTTGACAGCCAGTAGACACCATGTTTATATTGTAGAAGGTGAAGCATTGTAGATGATTATGTGAAATGGAAGTTGTAGAGATACTCTGAATGATTGGCTATGAAAAGCTAACTGACATTTACTACTGAGGTGCTGACCTGTTACACCCTCGACAACTACTGTGATTATTATTATTTGACCCTGCTGGTCATCTATGAACATTTGAACATCTTGGCCATGTTCTGTTATAATCTCCACCCGGCACAGCCAGAAGAGGACTGGCCACCCCTCAGAGCCTGATTCCTCTCTAGGTTTCTTCCTAGGTTCTTGTCTTTCTAGGGAGTTTTTCCTAGCCACCGTGCTTCTACACCTGCATTGCTTGCTGTTTGGGGTTTTAGGCTGGGTTTCTGTACAGTACTCTGTGACATCAGCTGATGTAAGAAGGGCTTTATAAATACATTTGATTGATTGTACAACTGAATGCATTCAACTGAAATGTGTCTTGGGAGCACTGATTGGTGTCACCTCGTTAGTCAGTATGTGTTACACCTGTGCTGGCTTGTCCATCTCGTTAGTGGGAAGGTGTTTCACCTGAGCTGGTCCAGGTTCTATTTAAGAGTGTCTGGCCCAGTGCTCCAGTTGTCTTGATAGATGTGGAGAGTCAACACCTTTAGTTGCTCCACCTTTTTTGTTTGCTTCCTGTCTTTAAGTTTGGTGTGGGTTTTTCTTTTGTTTGCCTCTTCTTGGGCAGATTTAGTGGGTCTCATGGTGGGTGTCTTTTAGGTCCCAGTTGTTGTTACTAGTCAAATTCCAGTGGACACCCCCATAGTGTCTTTCAGAGCCCCTCCTAAAAAACAAGCTAATATTTTAGGTTGGGTATTGCATCCAATTAATATTTTAATCAATGGAATTTCCTTAGAATGTTCATTAGTCTTTCAGTTGTTAATCTTATGCTGTGTACTAAATATTTCTGTTATTTTTTCAGTTTTTTCTTCCTGTGAAGCCATTGTGTTGCATGTCTGAAATGTGCTGTATAAATAAAGCTTAATTTGATTTCAACAAATGAACCCAATGACCAATCAACAGACTGATGGTCCCTCTTTGAATGAAAAACAGTATCACTTTTCCAGCCTGCTGAAGGCGTGGTGGAGTGGTAAACACCACCCCCGGCTCTACCAGGGGCTTGAGGTGGTCTCCCACAGCTCTGCTTATGTCATTTTCTGTGGCCTTGCTGTTCCATTTCTTGACTGCACCTGCAACACAGAAACACATTTAATCATATTATATAAAACAATCAAAGTAATGGATATGGAGCATCTATGGCCTCAGTTACACCTGGCACCTAAATGGGACTTCTGTCATCTGATCACTCCAAGCTGCATTCGGTTCAGATCTGCCAGGATGGGCCTTTGAGATAGTCTGGATGCAGTCAGGCCACTAAATATGCAAAAGCAATGTAAAGAGATGGGTGAATGAGTGGGGGAAAGTACATTTTACACAAATTACCTTCATAATAGCAAATAACAAATGTGTGTCTGAGGGGAAATTAACTTTCATACAGCCAAAAGGGGTGAGAAATTACACCCATATCAGTGAACAACTTGCACTAATGTAAATAAACATAGATGGAACATATTCCCTTTAGCTGACGTGATTAACCGCTAAGGGGACATAAATATTTACCATCTAAACCATGTGTGACCTCTCACCTCTCTGGCTGTAGAAGTGTTCTTCCTAACCAGTCCCTCAACAGCTCTCTGACTGAGCTCCACCCTCACTTGGTCTTCAGAGGAGAGGAAGGCTGAGGAGGGATGGAAGGATGAATGGATCAGTCAGTCAATAAAGTGTAGAGCTGCTGTCTATGCTGTCTGACAAAATCACTATTTTAGTAGTTCATTAAAGTAAATAAGGCTTTATGACTGCTGAATACCAACTATCAATCACTTAGATCATGTATTTTCAGGTAGAGATAAGGATAGGGGTTTAGGCTAAGGTTTAGGGTAGGGATGTCCCAAGGATCCCGGATAGCATTGGTCATTGTGCATTCTTCTGTCTCTTTTACATAGCAGGTGATGGGTTCTGACTTCTGAACTTGAAAATATGAAAAATCCTTATTATGTGAAATTGAATTAAACAATAATGTATGTTGATGCTAATATGATGTACAATATTCCATGATGTTTCTATAGGATAACAATAGAGTAATATATTTAATATGATGTACAATATTCCATGATGTTTCTATATGATAACAATAGAATAATATATTTAATATGATGTACAATATTCCATGATATTTCTATATGATAACAATACCGTAATATATTTAATATAATGTACAATATTCCATGATGTTTCTATATGATAACAATAGAGTAATATATTTAATGTGATGTACAATATTCCATGATATTTCTATATCATAACAATACCGTAATATATTGTACAATATTCCATAATGTTTCTATATGATAACAATACCGTAATATATTTAATATTCCATATACTATTTTTTTAACAGTTTCACTAATTAACTTATTCATTATGATTCAACATCAGTTCACCGTCACCTCATACTGTATTAGAGCAGCAGCTGACTGCCCAGTTCAACGTCAGTTCACCGTCTCACCTCATACTGTATTGGAGCAGCAGCAGCTGACTTCCCAGTTCAACATCAGTTCACCGTCTCACCTCATACTGTATTGGAGCAGCAGCAGCTGACTGCCCAGTTCAACGTCAGTTCACCATCTCACCTCATACTGTATTGGAGCAGCAGCAGCTGACTGCCCTGTTCAACATCAGTTCACCGTCTCACCTCATACAGTATTGGAGCAGCAGCAGCTGACTGCCCTGTTCAACATCAGTTCACCGTCTCACCTCATACAGTATTGGAGCAGCAGCAGCTGACTGCCCTGTTCAACATCGGTTCAACGTCTCACCTCATACAGTATTGGAGCAGCTGTCTGCCCTGTTCAACATCAGTTCAACGTCTCACCTCATACTGTATTGGAGCAGCAGCAGCTGACTGCCCGGTTCAACATCAGTTCAACGTCTCACCTCATACAGTATTGGAGCAGCAGCAGCTGACTTGATCGTTGATGCTAATCATCATGTTTTGAATCTGAGCGTAAATAGAGCCGACTACAACTCTAAAAATGAAGGGTTCAACTGGAGTTGTTCTCAGATCCCCTAAGAACCGTAGGGTTCTTGGTCAATGAAAAACAGCCCCAAAAGGTTCTTCAAAGAAGTTGTTAGAAGGTGGGTTCATCGAGGAACCTCCGTTGTTGCTGGACTTCTTCCGGGAACTTCGCAATTACAACTGAAAACGATGGTGGCAAGTTTGGATGCGACAACAGTTAAAAAGGTTAAGTTGGGTTGATGTTTGGTTCTGAATATGTCTCGAAAATGTTTATATAGTAATATAACATACTAATAATGGATAACGAAGACAATTAATGGTTTTCTGTGAATATCTTCCATAACGTTACTATAGCTAATTAACGTAAATATTAGAAAGCCGGGTTTGACCGTCGGCGTTGTATGAGCTACAGTACAGTACCGTTATCTAGCTAGCTAACGTTATGTCCTAACTAGGCACAACTAGGTTTGGATTATTTCCCTCAACTATATTCTTTCCCATATATTGTATATCGTTTCCATAAAGCCAACATGGCTTTACACTCATTAACGTAAGTTTCCAATCTAGAGCAGTTCTTTATTTTGTGATAATGAACTAGCTAACGTTAACTAACTAACTAAGGACGGTGACCTGTCCAGACGAGATGTTACAACGAACTGAATCGTCAATGGAGGTCTTCCTCTTTATATAACCTGCTACAGCATGCAATACTATTAACTCACAAGGGGGCATAACGTTACATGGACCATACTATCCCATTTTGGACACGTTACATGGACAATACTATCCCATTTTGGAAACGTTACATGGACAATACTATCCCATTTTGGAAACGTTACATGGACAATACTATACCATTTTGGAAACGTTACATGGAAAATACTATCCCATATTGGAAACGTTACATGTACAATATTTTCCCGTTTTGGAAAATTACATGGACAATACTATCCCGTTTTGGAAACGTTACATGGACAATACTATCCCGTTTTGGAAACGTTACATGGACAACACTATCCCGTTTTGGAAACGTTACATGGACAATACTATCCCATTTTGGAAACGTTACATGTACGCCCCCTTGTGGAGGGAAATTAATATCTTAGATGGTAGCTGTAGATGGGATTCAAATGCATAATGGTATATTACAGTGTCTAGACTACCTCTTTTGTATAAATGCCCTTCAGAATCCAAACACAGTATTGCTACTCAGCAAAATGTTGCATATAATCTTTCAAGTCAGCCTGATAAAATATAGAACAATTTGTGTACAAAGATATCTTGAAATGTGATATTAGGCCTGTATGGCAGTACTGTTACTGTATGGCAGTACTGTATTGGCTAGTGCTTTCTCCAATATGTTCTTCTATTTTACATTACATTGTTTGTCGATGACATTTATCTTTCAATATTTATTTAATATATATATATATATATAGGTTTTATTGCTTGTAAGACTATTCTTTGACACATTTTCTCTTCCTTTGAAATTCTTATAGGACAGAACATGGACACAATGCAATTGGGATCAAGAAGAAGGTACAGATCTGTTGTAGGACAGCTGCATTTGAAGTGTACATTTAACCTACATAGCAGTCAATACAAACTGACATCTATTAGCATACAAATGATCTTTTCAGATGTTCTCAGAAATTAATCTAGTGAGAGTGTGAGAGTCGACTGACTCTCAGATCATCCTCCACTGACTCGGCCCTGTCTACACCTCCAAGTTGCCCCGCTCACACAGGAATACACACTCAGAGCTTACTAGACTTTTATATAAACTACACTTTCCATGTTTTGCTCACCTCTTTAAAAAAAAAAAAACTAGGTTTGAGGGCATTTACCCAGATCGTCAGGAGCCAGGTCATTTACCCAGGTCGTCAGGAGCCAGGTCATTTACCCAGGTCATCGGGAGGCAGGTCATTTACCCAGGTCATCGGGAGGCAGGTCATTTACCCAGGTCATCGGGAGCCAGGTCATTTACCCAGGTCGTCAGGAGCCAGGTCATTTACCCAGGTCGTCAGGAGCCAGGTCATCAGGAGCGGTCACCAAGTGAAGATTCACATCCCCATCGCCAAATGTGGTGGTTAACTTCTTTAATATCAAATGAGAGAAACTTACCACACAAGTCAGTTATTCTTAAACTAAATCTTTATTCACTTATTAATAAGGGAGCAGGTAAATACAACGTACACATATAAAGTGAATCAATTGAGTGCTCTACGATAATGATGGCTGGTCGACCCACAGGACGAAAGTACAAAGGTATGTTACAGCCAAGATACACCCCTTTCAACCTACATAACGAACAACAGACGTATAGAACGGGTCACAAGGTTAAGATTTGTATGAAAGATACCTATAATTCTCAGCAGACAGTATCTGCTGTAAAAACAGTACACTTTGTGTAGAGACCAGGGTCTGGCCCAGGGGTCATCTCTCCCTGGTACCATATAGAACAGAAACATTAACTCATGCTCTGGAATGCGGTCTCTTTAGGTTTAATCACCCAAAAGACATTGTAAATCTCCTGTCAGTGTTTTCTCCCAGAGGCCCATCCTCAGTAGAACACAGACACAATAGTTCTAAGAACCCTCTATTCTGTTGCATAAAACAACCATTTGATGCAATAAAAATATTATAACATAATGTTGCAGTTTTGCTCTCAGTGTCCACTGAAAGTTGACTAGTAACAACAACTGGGACCTAAAAGACACCCACCATGAGACCCACTAAATCTGCCCAAGAAGAGGCAAACAAAAGAACTGGTGTTACACATACTGACTAACGAGGTGACACCAATCAGTGTGCCCTACGTGCTAACGAGCTATACGTGTTAACGAGCTATACGTGCTAAAGTCCAACCTCAAAACATAAATGGAGAAACGAAAGCCTGGAACACCTTTCCCCTTAAGACAACAAATAAATCCTATAATTTTTGTTGGACAAGTTTGCTCACCACCAACAGAAAACAACTTCCATTTCACATTATAATCAACTACAATGCATCACCTTCTACAATATAAACATGGTGTCTACTGGCTGTCAACAATTAAAAACACGTATTTCTAAATAAAAATATACAATCATATTATTTTTTTCTCCTTTTTCATTCTATAGAATCCTAAAACTCACTAGCTTCTAGAACTCTCGTCTTTCTAAAACTCACCAGCTTCTAGAACTCTCGTCTTCCTAAAACTCACTAGCTTCTAGAACTCTCGTCCCCTTGGAACGAGCCCAAACAAAACTCATCTCCAATACGGAAAAACGTGCAGTCAAAATAAATTGATCCATGGCAACGCAATGGCTAAACGCAAAACTATGACTGCCCACCCTTGAAACAATCAGCAACCAAGTTGTCCTTAACACGGACATGTCTGATTTCAAGAGGAAACTCCTGCAATATCTGTAGTAACTTTCCACCTCACTGCGGAGCTTCTCTCTCTTTTCAGGGTTCACTAGATAGGCATGTTGTTGGATCGGGGCCCAGTCCCCAATGTCATGCTCTAGTACATTTGGGTTGTCACATCTGAGAATTAACCCTGCTATTCTAAAAGAAGGGCAACAATGTCAATATAATTATACCCGAAAATTGTCAGTTGATTGCATAAATAATTATGATTACTAAAAGTTACATGAATTGTAAACATGAATTACCAAAGCCAAATGTACACCCCTTTGTTAATATGTATTGTCAATAATTAACTTAATGGTAAGGCATGGTATAATAAAAAATGTTTAAAAAAAATAAGATTGCATAGTCTTATTTTCAATGACTTTTCAATTACATTTTGCTAGGTGGGATAGCCTCAATGTCAAAACACAGTTTTAACATGTCCAAATCAATAACCAATATGTAGAAACAGTTTGGGATAAATTGAAAACCTAAACATAACATGTGCTATTTACACAAACATCTGCCACAATAATCATATTACTTGTATTTAAAAAAAAAAAAAAAAAAAGATTTATAATCTGCACAAGCACCAGAAACAGTGTTGTTTTGACAAGTAGCAATAAATCACTGATATCGATTAGGGGGGAAATCAGGTTGTACGTGATGATGGAATGCATTTAAATGTAGGGGTCGCTAAACAAAGGAACGCAACACTTATTTGTCATAACTAATCAATTTCATGCTAAAATCATTTGTGCGACAGGAGGGAGATGAGGTTGCACGTCCTGTTAAAACTAGCAGCTCAAAAACCACACGGAATCTGGGAATAATGTGTACTTACTAAATCTCATAAATAGTAACTCTTTCAATTCAGAGCCTGGATTTCCCCCCTGAGGCTAATATCCATATCATGTTGAAATCAATAGAACAGGGGACAAACGCTTAGGGTTCTACATTGTGACATCATTAAAATACTCCTACTACAATGATAAAACATTCTACATTGTGACATTAATTCATTGATATCATGAAACAACTGCTTCATGTATTTTCTGATGTTTAGTCAGAGATCTTTAATCAGATTATCTCTGGTCACAGCTATAGGATTTCTCTCCTGGGTGTGTTCTCTGGTGTAAAGTCAGATAGCCAGAAGTAGTAAAACTCTTCCCACATTGACCACAGCTATAAGGTTTCTCTCCTGTGTGTACTCTCTGGTGTAAAGTCAGATAGCCAGAAGTAGTAAAACTCTTCCCACATTGATTACAGCTATAAGGTTTCTCTCCTGTGTGTATTCTCTGGTGTCGAGACAGATGGCCAGATGTAATAAAACTCTTCCCACATTGATCACAGCTATATGGTTTCTCTCCTGTGTGTGTTCTCTGGTGCACTGTCAGATAGCCAGAAGTTGTAAAACTCTTCCCACATTGATCACAGCTAAAAGGTTTCTCTCCTGTGTGTATTCTCTGATGCACTGTCAGATCTCCAGATTGACCAAAGCTCTTCCCACATTGATCACAGCTATAAGGTTTCTCTCCTGTGTGTGTTCTCTGGTGAATTTTAATGCTTGATGAGGTGAATCTCTTCCCACAGTCAGAGCAGCGGTGAGATTTCTTCCCTGTGGGTCTCTGCAGATGTTTCTTGAGGAGTTCTGATCTGGATCTCTTCTCTGCCTCGTCAGCATCATGAGGTTTTTGAGGCTCCCCAGAGGATCCACGATAGTTCCGTATCTCTCCTGTGTGAACAACAAAGTCAGACAGATGGTTACAGATCCAATGTAAAAGGTGATGCCAACAGCGTAGCCATGATGTTGTACAACAATTGACATCTGTAATGAATGTTAAAATTATTTGACAATTGTCTTAAAATGAGAGAAGAATAGTCATATTTTAGTAGTAACATCGATGACTGTAAGCTTGAAATAAGTTATTCATGTTGTTGAAACTGTAAGCAGTGAGCCAGACGACTGGCGATTGGTCTCCAATATAGGCCCCTTTCTGTGTTTAATAAAATTGCGGCACGAGGGCGATGCGCACACAATTTGATTGCAGAAACACCTCCCTGCTAATGAGGAAACCGATAGTAATGGATGTAGTATATCTGCTAATGAGGAAACCACAAGTTGTGGATGTAGTATATCTGCCTGGAGCAAAAATGGTGAGCAAACTGCAAGTTCTCATTTACAACTGCGACCTGGCCAAGATAAAGCAAAGCAGTGCGACAAAAACAACAGAGTTACACGTGGGATAAACAAACGTACAGTCAATAACACAATAGAAACATCTATATACAGTGTGTGCAAATGGAGTAAGGATGTAAGGCAATAAATAGGCCATAGTAGCGAAGTAATTACAATTTAACAAATGAACACTGGAGTGATAGATGTGCAGATGATGATGTGCAAGTAGAATTACTGGTGTGCAAAAGAGCAAAAAAAGTAAATCAAAACATGGGGATGAGGTAGGTAGTTAGATGGGCTATTTACAGATGGGCTGTGTGCAGCTGCAGCGATCGGTAAGCTGCTCAGATAGCTGATGCTTAAAGTTAGTGAGGGAGATATAAGTCTCCAACTTCAGCGATTTTTGCAATTCGATCCAGTCATTGGCAGCAGAGAACTGGAAGAAAAGGCGGCCAAAGTAGGTTTTTGGCTTTGGGGATGACCAGTGAGATATACATTTACATTTAAGTCATTTAGCAGACGCTCTTATCCAGAGCGACTTACAAATTGGAAAGTTCATACATATTCATCCTGGTCCCCCCGTGGGGAATGAACCCACAACCCTGGCGTTGCAAGCGCCATGCTCTACCAACTGAGCCACACGGGACCGTGTATACTATATACTTCCTGGAGCGCGTGCTATGGGTGTGTGTTGCTATGGTGACCAGTGATCTGAGTTAAGGCAGCCTAGCAAAGACTTATAGATGACCTGGAGCCAGTTGGTTTGGCGATGAATATGTAGCGAGGGCCAGCCGACGAGAGCAGTGGTATATGGGGCTTTAGTGACAAAACGGATGTCACTGTGATAGACTGTATCCAGTTTACTGAGTAGAGTGTTGGAGGCTATTTTATAGGTGACATCACCAAAGTCGAGGATCGGTAGGATGGTCAGTTTTACGAGGGTATGTTTGGCAGCAAACGTGAAGGATGCTTTGTTGTGAAATAGGACGCCGATTCTAGATTTAGTTTTGGATGGGAGATGCTTAATGTGAGTCTGGAAGGAGAATTTACAGTCTAACCAGACACCTAGGTATTTGTAGTTGTCCACGTATTCAAAGTCAGAGCCGTCCAGAGTAGTGATGCTGGACGGGCGAGCAGGTGCAGGCAGTGATCGGTTGAATAGCATGCATTTAGTTTTACTTGCGTTTAAGAGCAGTTGGAGGCCACGGAAGGAGAGTTGAATGGCATTGGTAGGTGGATTGGATACCACCAGCAGGTATATCTCTCTGGTCACCCCCAAAACCAATTCCTCCTTTGGCCGCCTCTCCTTCCAGTTCTCTGCTGTCAATGACTGGAACGAACTACAAAAATCTCTGAAACCGGAAACACTTATCTCCCTCACTAGCTTTAAGCACCAGCTGTCAGAGCAGCTCACAGATTACTGCACCTGTACATAGCCCATCTATAATTTAGCCCAAACAACTACCTCTTCCCCTTCTGTATTTATTTATTTTGCTCCTTTGCACCCCATTATTTCTATTTCTACTTTGCACATTATTCCGCTGCAAATCTACCATTCCAGTGTTTGACTTGGTATATTGTATTTACTTCGCCACCATGGCCTTTTTTTGCCTTTACCTCCCTTATCTCACCTCATTTGCTCACATTGTATATAGACTTATTTTTATACTGTATTATTGACTGTATGTTTGTTACACTCCATGAGTAACTCTGTGTGTTGTATGGGTTGAACTGCTTTGCTTTATCTTGGCCAGGTCACAGTTGTAAATGAGAACTTGTTCTCAACTTGCCTACCTGGTTAAATAAAGGTGAAATAAATAAATTAAATAGATCAGCAACGGTGGCTTGCAAACAGTGGATAGTAAGTAGCCCACCTTTGGAATAACTATGTATAGTTATAACTGTAGTATCCTGTATAACTGTAGTATCCTGTATAACTATGTATAGTTATAACTGTAGTATCCTGTATAACTGTAGTATCCTGTATAACTGTAGTATCCTGTATAACTGTAGTATCCTGTATAACTGTGTATAGTTATAACTGTAGTATCCTGTATAACTATGTATAGTTATAACTGTAGTATCCTGTATAACTGTAGTATCCTGTATAACTGTAGTATCCTGTATAACTGTAGTATCCTGTATAACTGTAGTATCCTGTATAACTGTGTATAGTTATAACTGTAGTATCCTGTATAACTATGTATAGTTATAACTGTAGTATAGTCTGGGAGGAGGTGAAACCACTCAGGCTTATTTGATGTGATCTAATGTTTTGATCATCTAGTTTTCCTTACAAGCATTCAGTCACCAAAGCGGGTTCGGTCATTCCTTTGTTTATATACTGTCTCATTGACAAAAATATTTTGGATTATTTGTTTACATCATTCCTTTGTCTCGACATATACAGTAAACGTGCCGAGGTTCTAATGTTGCCAAGGAGACACATTTTATTATTTATTTACAGTTTGGAGGGTTGGGGGTCTGACATCCAGGCGACACATTTTAGTTCTAATGGTGCCGTTCTGTTATTCTTTTCAGCTTCTTTTTCCAAGCATCTTACATTACTCTGAGACTAGTTATCCTGGGATCTTACATTACTCTGAGACTAGTTATGCTGGGATCTTACATTACTCTGAGACTAGTTATCCTGGGATCTTACATTACTCCGAGACTAGTTATCCTGGGGAATAATTTCAATACATTTGCAAAAAATCGAAACCTGTTAATGCTTTGGCATTATGGGGTATTGTGATGTCATTATGGGGTATTGTGATACATTTTAGAATAAAGGGATGCACCGATATTACATTTTGGCCAAATATTTGTTTAAAATCCAGGAACTTTACAACTTTATCTCTCTAGGTCATGCCAGTAGGTTACAGTAGGTTGTATCTCTCTAGGTCATGCCAGTAGGTTACAGTAGGTTGTATCTCTCTAGGTCATGCCAGTAGGTTACAATAGGTTGTAACTCTAGGTCATGCCAGTATACTACAGTAGGTTGTATCTCTCTAGGTCATGCCAGTAGGCTACAGTAGGTTGTATCCAAGTGGAAACAATTATCAACCCAACGTGGAAAGTGTTGAATTTGGTCAACAACAAAATGAATGGCTTATTTGCTACGTGAGGTTTACTTGATCCAACAGAAGTTTCGTAAAGCTTAAGTTGTTATGTGGACACGTGACATACCGACAACTTTGATAAAAAACAACATAGGAGTTGTCTGCAGATCGCTATGCATATTCATGCTAGTAGCTTAGCATCTCTCTCCATTGAATACAGGCGGTTGACGACAACAACCCTCATAGAATATAAACAATAGATTACAATAATTAGATGAATCCACCAATCCAAAGAAAGGATAGGCGGGAGCTAGACAACCCGCAGTGCCGCTTTGTGGACAACGACTCCCCTTGTTAGGGCGGAGAGACATCTTGTCAGTATATCCATAATCTTTGGTGTAGCCAACCCAACTCTCACATGGCACTATTGGGGGGCACGGTGTGCAGTAAATCATCACTAGATGAAAATCACTACATGCAGTGCCCCCCGGTCTGCGGTCAGCAGATAGACCCTTCTCAAATATTTCTGTTTAGTCACTTTTTGGAAACGGAACAGAGAAAACAAGGGGTAGCTTGCTCTCTACGTCGTCTGATTCTAGACATATCAGTCATCATCCTGGGCCCTCCGTTGAAGAGGTATTGACCAGCCAACTCCGAATATCCAAAGTAAAAAACTAATTTAAGGCGGTACTTACTGGTGTTAATCAGATCTCCTATCTCCTCCTCTTCATCTTTCAATGTGACAATATTGTCCCCTTCCTTCACTCCAAAAACTGCATCATCCTCTTTCTCTTCTTTTACTGAAACATCCTCCTCCTCTTTCACTCTGAACGCGTCTTCCTCTTCTTTCACTGAAACGTCTTTCTCTTCTTCTTTCACTGTAACAGCCTCACCCTCTACTTCTTGTTTTACTGTAACATCCTCTTCTTCCTCCTCCTCTTTCACGACAATGTTCAGCCCCAGAGCTTCTTTCTCCGTAAAGCTGATCTCCTCTTCTTTAACAGGAGGGGAGTAGTTTAGGGAGCTCATGTTCAGGGATGTTAGCTAGCTAGCTATCATTAGCGACTAGGCTAGTGCTAACTTAACCAGCCAACTACTATAGCTGACTAATACAAAATAACGTAATATTAAATTAAATAGGTTAACAAGTAGATACGACAGAAGTGTGTCTAAAACACAGCAGCTAATATACACCGAAAGAGTATAAATAGCTTGAATCTTTCGGCTATGTTGGCTAGCAAGCTACCGAGGTGGTTGACGAGCTGTTTATGAAGAACCGTCCACTAGATTATACGTCACGCTGGCAGCGTCGCCTGAAAGACGCACATCGCCGTCTGCTGACTGGAGGGGAAACGCAGTTGAGGATCATATTTTATTTTCAGATAAAGATTATTTTAAATGGATTGAATTAAATAATACTATTATATTGAGACATACAAAGACAGGAATGTGTTGATTGATTAGTGCGAATAAAAAATGGTTACTACAGCACATTTAAGGCAGTTTCATTAAGTCAAACTAAATCTAAATAATTAGCAAGCTACTGTAGGTCTATACTGCTCCTACATGGTGTAACAATACATCATGTAGATGTATATAATGAACAGACTAGGTCTATACTGCTCCTACATGGTGTAACAATACATCATGTAGATGTATATAATGAACAGACTAGGTCTATTCTGCTATTACATGGTGTAACAATACATCATGTAGATGTATATAATGAACAGACTAGGTCTATACTGCTCCTACATGGTGTAACAATACATCATGTAGATGTATATAATGAACAGACTAGGTCTATACTGCTCCTACATGGTGTAACAATACATCATGTAGATGTATATAATGAACAGACTAGGTCTATACTGCTCCTACATGGTGTAACAATACATCATGTAGATGTATATAATGAACAGACTAGGTCTATTCTGCTATTACATGGTGTAACAATACTTTATGTAGATGTATATAATGAACAGACTAGGTCTATACTGCTCCAACATGGTGTAACAATACATCATGTAGATGTATATAATGAACAGACTAGGTCTATACTGCTCCTACATGGTGTAATAATACATCACGTAGATGTATATAATGAACAGACTAGGTCTATACTGCTCCTACATGGTGTACCAATACATCATGTAGATGTATATAATGAACAGACTAGGTCTATACTGCTCCTACATGGTGTAACAATACATCATGTAGATGTATATAATGAACAGACTAGGTCTAAACTGCTCCTACATGGTGTAACAATACATAATGTAGATGTATATAATGAACAGACTAGGTCTATACTGCTCCTACATGGTGTAACAAATACATCATGCAGATGTACACTACCATTCAAAAGTTTGGGGTCACTTGTTTTTGAAAGAAAATCAAATTTCATTTATTTACCTGTTTTTGCTTTGTCATTATGGGGTATTGTGATGTCTTATGGGGTATTGTGATGTCATTATTGGGTATTGTGTAGATTGATGAGGGGGGGAAATGATTGAATCAATTTTAGAATAAGGCTGTAACGTAACAAAATGTGGAAAAAGTGAAGGGGTCTGAATGCTTTCCGAATGCATTGTATGTATATAGGGGCAGTACTTAGTGACATCACTTCATGAAACAGGAGGTACAGATATATAACATAGATTCACAATATCAACATTCAATGTATCAAAATATATGACCAAGCTGGAAGTGGAAACGCCAGCCCAGCCACAATCCTAGAGGTACACTGATGATCAACCTCCTCCTTCACATCTGACTCCTGATGATCAACCTCCTCCTTCACATCTGACTCCTGATGATCAACCTCCTCCTTCACATCTGACTGTCATGTTTTTGATCATCATGTCTTGTCCCTGTGCTTCCCTCTGCTGGTCTTATTAGGTTCTTTCCCTCTTTCTATCCTTCTCTCTCCTCCTCCCTTTCTCCCTCTCCCGCTCTCTCTCTATCGTTCCGTTCCTGCTCCCAGCTGTTTCTCATTCTCCTAACGACCTCATTTACTCTTTCACACCTGTCCCCTATTTTTGCCCTCATTAGAGTTCCTATTTCTTCCTCTGTTTTCCGCTTCAGTCCTTGTCGGATTCTTGTTTGATGTTTGCTGTTCTGTGTCCTTGTTCCGCCCTGTCGTGTTTTTGCCTTCATCAGATGCTGCGTGTGAGCAGGTGTCTAGTGGTCGCGTCTCCAGTCGTTCATCTCTACTGACGAGAGGATTTCAGTTTTCCTGTTTTGTTTTTTACCTTAGATATATCAGGAGTATCGTTTTTTGTCTAAGACTGGAATAAAGACTCTGTTTCTATTACGTCGCTTTTGGGTCCTCCTTCATCAGCATAACAGAAGAATCCGACCAAGAATGGACCCAGCGACTACGGATTCTCGCAAGACTGCCATCGAGATCCAGGGAGAAATGCTCGGTAGACACGAGCAGGAATTGTCTGCTGCTCGTCATGCCGTTGAGACCCTGGCCGCACATGTCTCCGATCTCTCAGGACAGTTTCAGAGTCTTCGTCTCGTGCCACCAGCTACTTCCTGGTCTTCCAAGTCTCCGGAACCTAGGGTTAATAACCCACCTTGTTACTCTGGGCAGCCCACTGAGTGTCGCTCCTTTCTCACCCAGTGTGATATTGTGTTCTCTCTCCAGCCCAACACATACTCAGGAGAGAGAGCTCGGATCGCTTACGTCATATCGCTCCTGACTGGTCGGGCTCGGGAGTGGGGCACAGCTATCTGGGAGGCAAGGGCTGAGTGTTCTAACGTTTATCAGAACTTTAAGGAGGAGATGATACGCGTTTTTGATCGTTCTGTTTTTGGGAAGGAGGCTTCCAGGGTCCTGGCTTCCCTATGTCAAGGTGATCGATCCATAACGGATTACTCTATAGAGTTTCGCACTCTTGCTGCATCCAGTGACTGGAACGAGCCGGCGTTGCTCGCTCGGTTTCTGGAGGGACTTCACGCTGAGGTTAAGGATGAGATTCTCTCCCGGGAGGTTCCTTCCAGCGTGGACTCTTTGATTGCACTCGCCATCCGCATAGAACGACGGGTAGATCTTCGTCACCGAGCTCGTGGAAGAGAGCTCGCGTTAACGGTGTTTCCCCTCTCCGCATCTCAACCATCTTCTCCCATCAGCTCAGAGACTGAGCCCATGCAGCTGGGAGGTATTCGCATCTCGACTAAGGAGAGGGAACGGAGAATCACCAACCGCCTTTGTCTCTATTGCGGTTCTGCTGGACATTTTGTCATGTCATGTCCAGTAAAAGCCAGAGCTCATCAGTAAGCGGAGGGCTACTGGTGAGCGCTACTACTCAGGTCTCTCCATCAAGATCCTGTACTACCTTGTCGGTCCATCTACGCTGGACCGGTTCGGCTGCTTCCTGCAGTGCCTTGATAGACTCTGGGGCTGAGGGTTGTTTTATGGACGAAGCATGGGCTCGGAAACATGACATTCCTCTCAGACAGTTAGGGAGGCCCACGCCCATGTTCGCCTTAGATGGTAGTTCTCTCCCCAGTATCAGATGTGAGACACTACCTTTAACCCTCACAGTATCTGGTAACCACAGTGAGACCATTTCCTTTTTGATTTTTCGTTCACCTTTTACACCTGTTGTTTTGGGTCATCCCTGGCTAGTATGTCATAATCCTTCTATTAATTGGTCTAGTAATTCTATCCTATCCTGGAATGTTTCTTGTCATGTGAAGTGTTTAATGTCTGCTATACCTCCTGTTTCTTCTGTCCCCTCTACTCAGGAGGAACCTGGTGATTTGACAGGAGTGCCGGAGGAATATCATGATCTACGCACGGTCTTCAGTCGGTCCAGAGCCAGCTCTCTTCCTCCTCACCGGTCGTATGATTGTTGTATTGATCTCCTTCCGGGGACCACTCCCCCTCGGGGTAGACTATTCTCTCTGTCGGCTCCCGAACGTAAGGCTCTCGAGGATTATCTGTCTGTTTCTCTCGACGCCGGTACTGTGGTGCCTTCTTCCTCTCCCGCCGGAGCGGGGTTTTTCTTTGTTAAGAAGAAGGACGGTACTCTGCGCCCCTGCGTGGATTATCGAGGGCTGAATGACATAACGGTTAAGAATCGTTATCCGCTTCCCCTTATGTCGTCAGCCTTCGAGATGCTGCAGGGAGCCAGGTTCTTTACTAAGTTGGACCTTCGTAACGCTTACCATCTCGTACGCATCAGAGAGGGGGACGAGTGGAAAACGGCGTTTAACACTCCGTTAGGGCATTTTGAATACCGGGTTCTGCCGTTCGGTCTCTCTAATGCTCCAGCTGTCTTTCAGGCATTAGTTAATGATGTACTGAGAGACATGCTGAACATCTTTGTTTTCGTTTACCTTGACGATATCCTGATTTTTTTCACCGTCACTCGAGATTCATGTTCAGCACGTTCGACGTGTACTCCAGCGCCTTTTAGAGAATTGTCTCTACGTGAAGGCTGAGAAGTGCGCCTTTCATGTCTCCTCTGTCACTTTTCTCGGTTCTGTTATTTCCGCTGAAGGCATTCAGATGGATCCCGCTAAGGTCCAGGCTGTCAGCGATTGGCCCGTTCCTAAGTCACGTGTCGAGTTGCAGCGCTTTCTCGGTTTCGCTAATTTCTATCGGCGTTTCATTCGTAATTTCGGTCAAGTGGCTGCCCCTCTCACAGCTCTGACTTCTGTCAAGACTTGCTTTAAGTGGTCCGGTTCCGCCCAGGGAGCTTTTGATCTCCTCAAGAAGCGTTTTACATCCGCCCCTATCCTTGTTACTCCTGACGTCACTAAACAATTCATTGTCGAGGTTGACGCTTCAGAGGTGGGCGTGGGAGCCATTCTGTCCCAGCGCTTCCAGTCTGACGATAAGGTTCATCCTTGCGCTTACTTTTCTCATCGCCTGTCGCCATCGGAACGCAACTATGATGTGGGTAACCGCGAACTGCTCGCTATCCGCTTAGCCATAGGCGAATGGCGACAGTGGTTAGAGGGGGCGACTGTTCCTTTTGTCGTTTGGACTGACCATAAGAACCTTGAGTACATCCGTTCTGCCAAACGACTTAATGCACGTCAAGCTCGTTGGGCATTGTTTTTCGCTCGTTTCGAGTTCGTGATTTCCTATCGCCCGGGAAATAAGAACACCAAGCCTGATGCATTATCCCGTCTTTTTAGTACTTCTGTGGTTTCTACCGACCCCGAGGGGATTCTCCCTGAAGGGCGTGTTGTCGGTTTGACTGTCTGGGGAATTGAGAGACAGGTAAAGCAAGCACTCACTCACACTGCGTCGCCGCGCGCTTGTCCTAGTAACCTTCTGTTTGTTCCTGTCTCTACTCGTCTGGCTGTTCTTCAGTGGGCTCATTCTGCCAAGTTAGCTGGCCACCCCGGCGTTCGGGGTACGCTTGCTTCTATTCGCCAGCGGTTTTGGTGGCCTACTCAGGAGCGGGACACGCGCCGTTTCGTGGCTGCTTGTTCGGACTGCGCGCAGACTAAGTCAGGTAACTCTCCTCCTGCCGGTCGTCTCAGACCGCTTCCCATTCCTTCTCGACCATGGTCTCACATCGCCTTAGACTTTATTACCGGTCTGCCTTCGTCTGCGGGGAAGACTGTGATTCTTACAGTTATCGATAGGTTCTCTAAGGCGGCACATTTCATTCCCCTCGCTAAGCTTCCTTCCGCTAAGGAGACGGCACAAATCATCATTGAGAATGTGTTCAGAATTCATGGCCTTCCGTTAGACGCCGTTTCAGACAGAGGTCCGCAATTCACGTCACAGTTTTGGAGGGAGTTCTGTCGTTTGATTGGTGCTTCCGTCAGTCTCTCTTCCGGGTTTCATCCCCAGTCTAACGGTCAAGCAGAAAGGGCCAATCAGTCGATTGGTCGCATTTTACGCAGCCTTTCGTTTCGAAACCCTGCGTCTTGGGCAGAACAGCTCCCCTGGGCTGAGTACGCTCACAACTCGCTTCCTTCGTCTGCTACCGGGCTATCTCCGTTTCAGAGTAGTCTTGGTTACCAGCCTCCTCTGTTCTCGTCCCAGCTCGCCGAGTCCAGCGTTCCCTCCGCTCAGGCTTTTGTCCAACGTTGTGAGCGCACTTGGAGGAGGGTCAGGTCTGCACTTTGCCGTTACAGGGCGCAGACTGTGAGAGCCGCCAATAAACGTAGGATTAAGAGTCCTAGGTATTGTCGCGGTCAGAGAGTGTGGCTTTCCACTCGTAACCTTCCCCTTACGACAGCTTCTCGCAAGTTGACTCCGCGGTTCATTGGTCCGTTCCGTGTCTCTCAGGTCGTCAATCCTGTCGCTGTGCGACTGCTTCTTCCGCGACATCTTCGTCGCGTCCACCCTGTCTTCCATGTCTCTTGTGTCAAGCCTTTTCTTCGCGCTCCCGTTCGTCTTCCCTCCCCCCCTCCCGTCCTTGTCGAGGGCGCACCTATTTACAAGGTACGGAAGATCATGGACATGCGTTCTCGGGGACGTGGTCACCAGTATTTAGTGGATTGGGAGGGTTACGGTCCTGAGGAGAGGAGTTGGGTTCCATCTCGGGATGTGCTGGACCGTTCGTTGATTGATGATTTCCTTCGTTGCCGCCAGGGTTCCTCCTCGAGTGCGCCAGGAGGCGCTCGGTGAGTGGGGGGGTACTGTCATGTTTTTGATCATCATGTCTTGTCCCTGTGCTTCCCTCTGCTGGTCTTATTAGGTTCTTTCCCTCTTTCTATCCTTCTCTCTCCTCCTCCCTTTCTCCCTCTCCCGCTCTCTCTCTATCGTTCCGTTCCTGCTCCCAGCTGTTTCTCATTCTCCTAACGACCTCATTTACTCTTTCACACCTGTCCCCTATTTTTGCCCTCATTAGAGTTCCTATTTCTTCCTCTGTTTTCCGCTTCAGTCCTTGTCGGATTCTTGTTTGATGTTTGCTGTTCTGTGTCCTTGTTCCGCCCTGTCGTGTTTTTGCCTTCATCAGATGCTGCGTGTGAGCAGGTGTCTAGTGGTCGCGTCTCCAGTCGTTCATCTCTACTGACGAGAGGATTTCAGTTTTCCTGTTTTGTTTTTTACCTTAGATATATCAGGAGTATCGTTTTTTGTCTAAGACTGGAATAAAGACTCTGTTTCTATTACGTCGCTTTTGGGTCCTCCTTCATCAGCATAACACTGACTCCTGATGATCAACCTCCTCCTTCACATCTGATCCTGATGATCAACCTCCTCCTTCACATCTGACTCCTGATGATCAACCTCCTCCTTCACATCTGACTCCCGATGATCAACCTCCTCCTTCACATCTGACTCCTGATGATCAACCTCCTCCTTCACATCTGACTCCTGATGATCAACCTCCTCCTTCACATCTGACTCCAGTGATCAATCCAGAGCGTCTTCTTTTTTAGGGGAACCCCGATGGACGACGTCATCCAATAGGACGCCATCACCACAACCGCCCACAAGTTAATTGTCATTGAGGTTATTAATGGGAAGAACATTAGCAATATATCCTTTCTGGTAACTTGTCTCGTTCAAAGGATTCACATTGGCAGGTGCACAGGGAGAAACACCATTAAAAAAACTCAGTTGATCTTAAACTGCGGAAACACTTTTGGAAGTCTTTAACTGCATCAAAGTCTGTGGCCTGTGATGTTGGGACAAATGATAGTCCCTTATTATACAAGAGACAAAATCCACAAATTCTACAGCACAACGGCAGAGTCATGTCTTCAGTGTAAAACTAACAATGACTCAATAATCCTTCTGGGAATGTTATGATGTCATAAAGTTATGGGAGGAGTTAGAAAGTTGGCTGTCAGAAGTACAGTTATACAATGTAAAATTACTTTTAATCAGTCTGTCTGTATATTTCAAAACATGACATTTGAGGGTGCAGTGAGATAACCCAGAGTTGGACGATACTTTTCTCATAAATCATCTTAAATATTATACTTAATTAAACCTGGAAATCAACCAATCCCCTGTTGTTAATTCAATAGAAAGGTAAAATGCTTTATTATCTAAAAGTTGAAAGTGACGGAGAGAAAAAAACTGGTGCTGATGCGGGCGCTGGCAGTGTTCTAGTGGGTCTGGGTAGGTGTGATGTAGTTAATGGAGATGGAGGTGTGTTCTAGTGGGTCTGGGCAGGTGTGATGTAGTTAATGGAGATGGAGGTGTGTTCTAGTGGGTCTGGACAGGTGTGATGTAGTTAATGGAGATGGAGGTGTGTTCTAGTGGGTCTGGGCCGGTGTGATGTAGTTAATGGAGATGGAGGTGTGTTCTAGTGGGTCTGGGCAGGTGAGATGTAGTTAATGGAGATGGAGGTGTGTTCTAGTGGGTCTGGGCAGGTGAGATGTAGTTAATTTAATGGAGATGGAGGTGTGTTCTAGTGGGTCTGGGCAGCTGTGATGTAGTTAATGGAGATGGAGGTGTGTTCTAGTGGATCTGGGCAGGTGAGATGTAGTTAATGGAGATGGAGGTGTGTTCTAGTGGGTCTGGGCAGGTGAGATGTAGTTAATTTAATGGAGATGGAGGTGTGTTCTAGTGGGTCTGGGCAGGTGTGATGTAGTTAATGGAGATGGAGGTGTGTTCTAGTGGGTCTGGGCAGGTGTGATGTAGTTAATGGAGATGGAGGTGTGTTCTAGTGGGTCTGGGCAGGTGTGATGTAGTTAATGGAGATGGAGTTGTGTTCTAGTGGGTCTGGGCAGGTGTGATGTAGTTAATGGAGATGGAGGTGTGTTCTAGTGGGTCTGGGCAGGTGTGATGTAGTTAATGGAGATGGAGGTGTGTTCTAGTGGGTCTGGGCAGGTGTGATGTAGTTAATGGAGATGGAGGTGTGTTCTAGTGGGTCTGGGCAGGTGTGATGTAGTTAATGGAGATGGAGGTGTGTTCTAGTGGGTCTGGGCAGGTGTGAGGTAGTTAATGGAGATGGAGGTGTGTTCTATTGGGTCTGGCTAGGTGTGATGTAGTTAATGGAGATGGAGGTGTGTTCTAGTGGGTCTGGGCAGGTGTGAGGTAGTTAATGGAGATGGAGGTGTGTTCTAGTGGGTCTGGGCAGGTGTGATGTAGTTAATGGAGATGGAGGTGTGTTCTAGTGGGTCTGGGCAGGTGTGTTTTAGTTAATGGAGATGGAGGTGTGTTCTAGTGGGTCTGGGCAGGTGTGATGTAGTTAATGGAGATGGAGGTGTGTTCTAGTGGGTTTGGGCAGGTGTGAGGTAGTTAATGGAGATGGAGGTGTGTTGTAGTGGGTCTGGGCAGGTGTGATGTAATGGAGAGGGAGGTGTGTTCTAGTGGGTCTGGGCAGGTGGGGTTGTAGTTAATGGAGAATGTGGTGTGTTCTTGTGGGTCTGGGCCGGTGTGATGTAGTTAATGGTGATGGAGGTGTGTTCTAGTGGGTCTGGGCAGGTGTGATGTAGTTTTAATGGAGATGGAGGTGTGTTCTAGTGGGTCTGGGCAGGTGTGATGTAGTTAATGGAGATGGAGTTGTGTTCTAGTGGGTCTGGGCAGGTGTGATGTAGTTAATGGAGATGGAGGTGTGTTCTAGTGGGTCTGGGCAGGTGTGATGTAGTTAATGGAGATGGAGGTGTGTTCTAGTGGGTCTGGGCAGGTGTGATGTAGTTAATGGAGATGGAGGTGTGTTCTAGTGGGTCTGGGCAGGTGGGGTTGTAGTTAATGGAGAATGTGGTGTGTTCTTGTGGGTCTGGGCCGGTGCGATGTAGTTAATGGTGATGGAGGTGTGTTCTAGTGGGTCTGGGCAGGTGTGATGTAGTTTTAATGGAGATGGAGGTGTGTTCTAGTGGGTCTGGGCAGGTGTGATGTAGTTAATGGAGATGGAGTTGTGTTCTAGTGGGTCTGGGCAGGTGTGATGTAGTTAATGGAGATGGAGGTGTGTTCTAGTGGGTCTGGGCAGGTGTGATGTAGTTAATGGAGATGGAGGTGTGTTCTAGTGGGCCTGGGCAGGTGTGATGTAGTTAATGTTTGTATGATGTTGTCGTTTGTATGTTTTGTATTGTTTATAAAAAGATAAAAGAAAATATTTTTCCCAATGCAAAGTTACACCTCACTGTTCTATTTTTGGAGTTATTACATTAAACCAATCATAATTCAGAAGAATGCCAAAGTCAGGTGTGAAGTATTATGGAGGACCAGCCTATTCCCTATGATGTATACTACAACAGAAATAACTTCAAGTAGAGGCTTAACATGGTTAATACTCTTGCTCCGCTTTTGGGAGCACCCGAACTTGTCCAAGCCCCTTGGCGCTTTTCTTTGTCCACATCTGGTTGCTGGGTAGAGTAGCTCCTTCTTGTGTCTCCCCTTGATTCTTCACTCAAACAATTCCTAATATGGTACTGAACAGTCTCTCAACCCCCCTGGTTGGCCTAGAGTGATGCACCCCTCCCCTCTCCAGACTGACCACAGCTTTTATGGCCTGTGTTGGTCAGTCCTTACACACCTACACACATCTGTATTGTTTGTGTGTGTGTGTGTAACAAAACAATATTCATCTTCAAACAATATGCTAACAGGCTATAGTGCATAAACATAAATCCTAACAAAATGTAGAACTTCAAATTAAGCCAATCGTATGCACTCATGACTTGAGTGATTTAAAGTAAACCAACGTTTTGGAAATACAAAACGCCATCTAACCAAATATCAAAGAATGTTATCTTAGTTAGCTATATGCAGTTATCAGTTATATTAGCCAGTCAGCCAACGTTAGCTAAATGTAGTTATCTTAGCCAGCCAGCTAACGTTAGCTATATGCAGTTATCTTAGCCAGCCAGCTAACATGAGCTATATGCAGTTATCTTAGCCGGCCAGCTAACATGAGCTATAAGCAGTTATCTTAGCCTGCCAGCTAACGTTAGCTATATGCAGTTATCTTAGCCGGCCAGCTAACGTTAGCTATATGCAGTAATCTTAGCTGGCCAGCTAACGTTAGCTATTTAGCCAACTAGCTATTAGCCTAACCAGGGTAGCCAATCAGCACGGTTATGGTCAGCGAGCTGGAGCCGGTTGATTTCAAGCAGGTTGATTTCCTCTGTCATTTTGAGCCCACGGCAAGAAGGCACCAGAGCCCACCGTGCTAACGGGTTCCCACTAGATAACACAACCACACAGTTAATGAAAAGCATGAGGTGACGCTTGAGCTAGATATCAACCTATCGAGCTAGTGACCTTCATGGTCTCTCAAGTCAGTGAGTCAACACAGGAAGGAGCAATGGATGGATAGTTCATTTATTTCCAAAGCTGCAATGATGGGACACACACAGTCTGGATGAATGATCAGTAGTGACGGGATATAAATAGCACTCCCACAGCAATTCTACATAAATCTGCCCTATAATATACTAACAAAAAAACAATTGAAATGTCTATCAAAGTCATTGTGATCGTATAGTGGATTTAACAATTCCTACTAATTCCTAATTTATAAATGAATCAATTGTTTCCATGTGTCTCATATTCACTACATCAGAATAAACTGTAATCCATTTTAGTATAAAAATATATCAAATTAACCTGGAAAATGACCCAATGTCCCCCTCTACAGGCGAGGAAGTATAATACACCTAAACGAACAAAACCGGGCTAATAAACTGTCTGGTGTTCATGAATTTATAAAATATATACTTTATACATTTGTCATAAATGACCTGCATTGATGAGACACACAGTGTGGATGAATGATCAGTAGTCGACAGGGTAAAAATAGCACTCCTAAAGATGATGCATTTTCCAGTTAGATACCAAATTGAAAGATCGAACTTTAGCATAAAACCCACATTGAAACTGAGATTTGGCAAATAACATATAAAGAGAGGCTTATTTGACGCCAAACCAACAACAGTAGTTACTAAAACATAAATGGCTAATGTATGATTTAAAAGGTGGATTTTATGATGTAATGTCAACTTTATATATTTCTATCCCGGGACTATTCCATTTTGAACTCACCCACAGCAATTCTCCATAAATCTGCTGTGGATTACTCAGAATCCCGAAATAAATTAATACATATGTGATAATTCAAAAACACAACTGGTTGTGCTTATAGGGAACCAGATCGTGAACACAACTAAGTTACTAAGTCTTTAACCACACTGTATTGTTACACTGGTGAGTAAAAACTCATGCTTCCTACACGAACTTTTTGTCTGAACATTATAATATATATTTTACGTCACACTAGCGTCATTGTCTTAAAGTCGCACATCTCCATCGCAGTCAGAGGTTCAGACTGAGCGTTACCCACTCCAGTCAGCTGATGGCGGTTTGCGATTTTAAGGCAATGCTGTTAGTGTGACGTATAATCTAGTGGACGGAACGCTTCTTTCAGCAGCAGCAACAGTTAGTCCGCCACCTCGGTAGCTTGCTAGCCAAAATAGCCGAACCAATAAAGCTCTTTAGACGCTTTAGTGTATATTAGCCACTGTATTTTAAACCCTTGTCTGTCGTCTAGTTGGTTAGTTATCCTATTTAATTTCATATTTACGGTGCTGTTGTTATTATTCAGCTAGCGGGCTGGTTAAGTTAGCATTAGCCTAGCTAGCTAACATCTCAGACCATGAGTTCACTAAATTACTCTCTTCCTGCTGAAGAAGAGACGGTCTGTTGGACGGAGAAATAAGCTCTCATCAAAGAGGAGGAGGAAGAGAAGGATGTTACAATACAAAAACAAGTAGAGGGTGAGGTTGTTACCCTGAAAGAAGAAGAGAAAGACGTTTCAGTGAAAGAAGAGGAAGACGTTACAGTGAAAGAAGAGGCGTTCAGAGTGAAAGAGGAGGATGGTGTTACAGTAAAAGATGAGGAGGATTCAGTTTTTGAAGTGAAAGCGGAGGAGGGGGAGATTACGGTCTCATCGGAAGAGGAGAAGGAAGAAACTGGATATCTGGGCCCGATTTCCCAAACGCAAGTTAAGGCATCCAGTGGTTCTAAAGATGAACTTAGCCATAAGATGGTTTTGAGAAACCGGGCCGTGATTACCACTGGTAAGTACTGTCTTAAAAACAGAGGTACAAACTCTGCAGTTGTTGAACTGATGTTTGGTGTTAAAAGGGAAATCTGCAATAGCCATTGATTCTTGGAGAATATAACACATGCCTCATGAGCTTAGTTAAATTGTTGTACCCCATCAGAACCCCAAATAAGCTTTTTTTACTCCAATGTTTAGAAACAATGTAAATCAACACTGTATAGCCTCAACATGGTTAAAACTATAATGTTGATATCATGGATGGTCAGTCCTTGCATCCATAGGTATGTCTATGAATTTGAGAGTAGTTAAATGTCTCCAGGCCCATCATCATCTTATTACCAAAACAGTGGTGGAATGACTGCTTTGTTATTGTTTCAACTTCAGATTGGTTGATTGATGTGTGGCTTTTTTAAAGGGACAACCTAGTATTTAAACAGCAACAAAATGGCTGCCAAGAGACTTGGTTTGGTAAACAGCTGAGGGATGGGGCTGGAGAAATGTAACCACTCTCAAATTCATAGAGAAAGCTATTGTAGCAACCCTAACTCATTACCCAGCGACCTCGTCAAGAAGTTCAGACATCTTGGTGTAACAGTTATAAGGTGTTGGCTTGACAGTCACTGGACCCAGGTTTGAGTCCAGCTCAGGGCTACCCCACGAATTCACTACACTATGAATACAAGGACTGGCCATGCATGATGTCATAATGATAGTTTAACCAGGTTTCTAGGCTATATATTATATTCTAGAATTCCTCCATGATGTCATAATGATAGTTTAACCAGGTTTCTAGGATATATAGTATATTCTAGAATTCATCCATGATGTCATAATGATAGTTTAACCAGGTTTCTAGGCTATATAGTATATTCTAGAATTCCTCCATGATGTCATAATGATAGTTTAACCAGGTATCTAGGATATATCGTATATTCTAGAATTCATCCATGATGTCATAATGATAGTGTAACCAGGTTTCTAGGATATATAGTATATTCTAGTATTCATCCATGATGTCATATTGATAGTTTAACCAGGTTTCTAGGCTATATCGTATATTCTAGAATTGCCAGTGAAGATTTCCTGTGAAGGCAAATTATTAGAGCTGTTGATAAGTCATTGTGTAATATTCAGCCAATTTTTTTTCATGCCTTTACATTAAAGGCAAGACATACCTAGATTCAATTACATTCATGAATTGGTTTGAAACCTTTGTTTTAAACCCTTCACAAAGTTGGTGCCTTGACAGATTTGTAAAAAATGGTTTATCATGAAACACTGTTTTTTAAATTTATTTAAGTGTAACCTTTATTTAACTAGGCAAGTCAGTTAAGAACAAATTCTTATTTACAATGACTGCCTACACCGGACGATGCTGGGCCAATTGTGCGCCGCCCTATGTGACTCCCAATCACGGCCGGTTGTGATACAGTCTGGATTTGATCCAGGGTGTCTGTAGTGGCGCCTCAAGCACTGAGATGCAGTGTCCTCTGCGCTACTCGGGAGCCACAAAATCATGTTCTAGTGCTGTCCCCAACTAAAAGACATCTTGGTCAACCAAGAGTCATCTGTTCTTTCTACCAATCGCCCCATGTGTTTTTATAAAATCAAATATACGTACTGAACTTGTCTGATGCTTTAAGCATTCTGTTTGATCAAATAATTAAGACACACAAATGACTCGAAGTCATAACCAGAGGGAGCCGCTCGTCAACATAACCCGACCAGAGGGAGCCGCTCGTCAACATAACCCGACCAGGGGGAGCCGCTCGTCAACATAACCCGACCAGGGGGAGCCGCTCGTCAACATAACCCGACCAGAGGGAGCCGGTCGTCAACACAACCCGACCAGAGGGAGCCGGTCGTCAACACAACCCGACCAGAGGGAGCCGGTCGTCAACACAACCCGACCAGAGGGAGCCGGTCGTCAACACAACCTGACCAGAGGGAGCCGGTCGTCAACATAACCCGACCAGAGGGAGTCCCCCCTCCGCTGCTGGACTTCGTAAATTCTGCCGTTCTGCTCCTGAAGTTTTCAGTAATAGACTAATAGACTACAGATAGATAGACTAATAGACTAGTAATTGACTACACCATCAGTCTGCAACCTTTTCCAGTTGGAGTGCCAATTTATCTGACCGTTTCTGCGAATCTGTGTGCAAGTTATGATTTTCATATGCACATTTTCGTGGAACAGTTTTCATTTAAATTATAATAGTATCTCAAAATTATTGTCTGTGATTAATCTACATTCTATCTAAATCTAAATGAAAATTATAAAAATCTAAAAGTAACTTTTATTGCCATTGCCAACTATGTAAAGATAGCCTACACAAAGCCAACAAATAAAAACATGACATTCTGCAGGTAGAAAATATCCTGATAGAAATAAATATCCTAGAAATCACATTGGCTGCACATGGCCTGTCTACAACAAACTTTAAACATTGTATCAACTATCAACTGGGTCAGGAAACTCGGATAGCAAGCTTGCAACATTGTATGAAGTATTCTAGGCCCTCAGTTTCCTGCTCCAGTGAGTTTCCTGACAGTAATCAGGTATTTTATGACATTTCCACTGGATCAGAGTGGATCACATTTTCCCTTTTATGCCGAGTGGTTATCGAAATGGCGAGAGCTGGAAATATTTTACGAAAATACTTTGAGGAACTATTGTCATTCGCAATTGATTTTGATTAGACTTTGTTTACTTGCTGTTTGGATGTGAAAAAAAACATTCTTTGAGAAGCTCCACAGCTCATTAGTGGTGCAGCGTTAAGACAATCTGAAATACTATCAGACATCCCCAAATGGGCACATTTTATAGATCTACATTTGCGCTCAGGACAGGTAGACTAGTCCTACCTCTATATGTGTTGTCAGGTAGACTAGTCCTAATTCTATATGTGTTGTCAGGTAGACTAGTCCTAATTCTATATGTGTAACCAGGTAGACTAGTCCTAATTCTATATGTGTAACCAGGTAGACTAGTCCTAATTCTATATGTGTAACCAGGTAGACTAGTCCTACTTCTATATGTGTAACCAGGTAGACTAGTCCTACTTCTATATGTGTAACCAGGTAGACTAGTCCTACTTCTATATGTGTAACCAGGTAGACTAGGTCTACTTCTATATGTGTAACCAGGTAGACTAGTCCTACCTCTATATGTGTAATCAGGTAGACTAGTTCTACCTCTATATGTGTTGTCTGGTAGACTAGTCCTACTTCTATATGTGTAACCTGGTAGACTAGTCCTACTTCTATATGTGTAACCAGGTAGACTAGTCCTACTACTATATGTGTAATCAGGTAGACTAGTCCTACTTCTATATGCGTAACCAGGTAGACTAGTCCTACTACTATATGCGTAACCAGGTAGACTGGTCCTACTTCTATATGTGTAGTCAGGTAGACTAGTCCTACTTCTATATGTGTAGTCAGGTAGACTAGTCCTACTTCTATATGTGTAGTCAGGTAGACTAGTCCTACTTCTATATGTGTAACCAGGTAGACTAGTCCTACTTCTATATGTGTAACCAGGTAGACTAGTCCTACTTCTATATGTGTAACCAGGTAGACTAGTCCTAATTCTATATGTGTAACCAGGTAGACTAGTCCTACCTCTGTGTAATCAGGTAGACTAGTCCTAATTCTATATGTGTAACCAGGTAGACTAGGTCTACTTCTATATGTGTAGTCAGGTAGACTAGTCCTACTTCTATATGTGTAGTCAGGTAGACTAGTCCTACTTCTATATGTGTAGTCAGGTAGACTAGTCCTACTTCTATATGTGTAGTCAGGTAGACTAGTCCTACTTCTATATGTGTAGTCAGGTAGACTAGTCCTAATTCTATATGTGTAGTCAGGTAGACTAGTCCTACTTCTATATGTGTAGTCAGGTAGACTAGTCCTACCTCTATATGTGTAACCAGGTAGACTAGTCCTACTTCTATATGTGTAACCAGGTAGACTAGTCCTACCTCTATATGTGTAACCAGGTAGACTAATCCTACTTCTATATGTGTAATCAGGTGTGCGTCAACATTGACAAACAAAAGACAATGAATAAATTGACAGAACTTGCTGCGGGGTCAGGTCAAATCAAATGTTATTGGTCACATGGTTAGCGGATGTTAATGGTCACATGCACATGGTTAGCGGATGTTAATGGTCACATACACATGGTTAGCGGATGTTATTGGTCACATGGTTAGCAGATGATAATGGTCACATACACATGGTTAGCGGATGTTAATGGTCACATATACATGGTTAGCAGATGTTAATGGTCACATACACATGGTTAGCGGATGTTATTGGTCACATACACATGGTTAGCGGATGTTAATGGTCACATACACATGGTTAGCGGATGTTATTGGTCACATACACATGGTTAGCGGATGTTAATGGTCACATACACATGGGTAGCGGATGTTAATGGTCACATACACATGGTTAGCGGATGTTAATGGTCACATACACATGGTTAGCGGATGTTACTGGTCACATACACATGGTTAGCAGATGTTAATGGTCACATACACATGGTTAGCAGATGTTAATGCGACTGTAGCGAAATGCTTGTGCTTATAGTTCCGACAATGCAGTAATATCTAACAAGTAATCTAACAAATTCACAACAACTACCTTATACACACAAATGTAAGGGATGAATAAGAAAATGTACATATAAATACATGGATGAGCGATGGCCGTGCGTCATAGGCAGATGCAGTAGATGGTATAGAATACTGTATATACATATGAGAGTAATGTAGCGTATGTGAACATTATTAAAGTTGCGTTATTTAAAGTGACTAGAGATACCTTTTATTAAGTCCATTTATTAAAGTGGCTAGAGATTGAGTCTGTATGTTGGCAGTAGCCTCTCAATGTTAGTGATGGCAGGTTAACAGTCTGATGGCCTTGAGATAGAAGCTGTTTTTCAGTCTCTCGGTCCCAGCTTTGATGCACCTGTACTGACCTCGCCTTCTGGATGATAGCGGTGTGAACAGGCAGTGGCTCGGGTGGTTGTTGTCCTTGATGATCTTTTTGGCCTTCCTGTGACATCGAGTGGTGTAGGTGTCCTGGAGGGCAGGTAGTTTGCCCCGGTGATGCCTTGTGCAGACCGGACCACCCTCTGGAGGGTCTTGCGGTTGAGGGCGGTGCAGTTGCCATACCAGGCGGTTATACAGCCTGACAGGATGCTCTCAATTGTGCGTCTATAAAAGTTTGTGAGTGTGTTCGGTGACAAGACAAATTTCTTTAGCCTCCTGAGGTTGAAGAGTCGCTGTTGCGCCTTCTTCACCACACTGTCTCTGTGGGTTGACCATTTCAGTTTGTCTGTGATGTGTACGCCGAGGAACCACTACTGTCCCGTCGATGTGGATAGGGGGGTGCTCCCTCTGCAGTTTCCTGAAGTCCACGATCATCTCCTTTGTTTTGTTGATGTTGAGTGAGAGGTTATTTTCCTGACACCACACTCCGAGTGCCCTCACCTCCTCCCTGCGGGTCGTCTTGTCGTTGTTGGTAATCAAGCCGACCACTGTAGTGTCGTCTGCAAACTTGATGATTGAGTTGGAGGCGTGCATGGCCACACAGTCATGGGTGAACAGGGAGTACAGGAGAGGGCTCAGAACGCACCCTTGTGGGGCCCCAGTGTTGAGGATCAGCGGGGTGGAGATATTGTTTCCTACCTTCGCCACCTGGGGGCAGCCGGTCAGAAAGTCCAGGACCCAGTTGCACAGGGCGGGGTCGAGACCCAAGGTCTCGAGCTTAACTTCTCTAGGGTAGGGAAGCATTTGGAATTTTGGATGAAAAGCGTGCCCAAATTAAACTGCCTGCTACTCGGGCCCAGAAAATATGATATGCATATAATTGTTTCAATAATTACACATAATTCTTAATACTGTAGCAATTTAGTAACAGTCACATGTTCAACTATAATCAGCTGACCCAGGAAATCATTTTCTGAATGCCAGTCATATGACAAACATCACGACATGCAACAACCAAAGTGCTTCTTCATTCTTTACTCTGGTAAAGACAGTTATGCCATGCTCCACGTTGGATCCAACATCCCTAAGAAATTGATGTTTATATTGTGTTATTGTCTGCTTGATTTACAGTAGGGTCACGTTAGTCTGAGCTATTTTCCGTTATTCAGGACATTTAGAATGACATCACATTACAGAGTAGCCTAGTGGGATTATTCACAAAATTATCTGGTGATCAGGTTATGAAATGTCATGAAAAATACATTTTCGTTTCCATGTTTCACCTGTAAATATTAAATTATTTATAGTCATAGGTCTATGTTGTTGTTGTTAGGTGAAGTTATGGGTCCTACAGTAGGTCTATGTTATTGTTAGGTGAAGTTATGGGTCCTACAGTAGGTCTAGGTTGTTGTTATGGGTCCTACAGTAGGTCTATGTTATTGTTAGGTGAAGTTATGGGTCCTACAGTAGGTCTATGTTATTGTTATGGGTCCTACAGTAGGTCTATGTTGTTGTTAGGTGAAGTTATGGGTCCTACAGTAGGTCTATGTTGTTGTTAGGTGAAGTAATGGGTCTTACAGTAGGCCTATGTTATTGTTCTTGTATTCACACCAATAATACTTTTCAATACTTTGTAGAATCACCTTTTGTAAATGACATAACCGACGTTAAGGATCGGTAGGATAGTCAGTTTTACGAGGCCATGTTTGGCAGCGTGAAGGAGGCTATAGGAAATAGGAAGCCGATTCTAGATTTAACTTTGGATTGGAGATGCTTAATGTGAGTCTGGAAGGAGAGTTTACAGTCTAACCAGACACCTAGGTATTTATAGTTGTCCACATATTCTAAGTCAGAACCGTCCAGAGTAGAGGTCGACCGATTAATCGGAATTGCCGATTTCAAGTTTTCATAACAATCGGAAATCAGTATTTTTGGGCGCCGATTTGCAGATGTATTTTTTTTTTATATATATATATAATTTTTTTTGCACCTTTATTTAATCTTTATTTAACTAGGCAAGTCAGTTAAGAACACATTCTTATTTTCAATGACGGCCTACGAACGGGGCAGAACGGCAGATTTTTAACCTTGTCAGCTCGCGGGATCCAATCTTGCAACCTTACAGTTAACTAGTCCAATGCTCTAACACCTGATTACATTGCACTCCACGAGGAGCCTGCCTGTTGGCGAGTGCAGTAAGCTAAGTTGCTAGCTAGCATTAAACTTATCTTAATAAAAACAATCAATCAATGACTGTCATTGCTCCAATGTGTACTTAACCATAAACATCAATGCCTTTCTTAAAATCAATACACAAGTATATATTTTTAAACCTGCATATTTAGCTAATAGAAATCCAGGTTAGCAGGCAATATTAACCAGGTGAAATTGTGTCATTTCTCTTGCGTTCATTGCACGCAGAGTCAGGGTATATGCAACAGTTTGGGCCGCCTGGCTCTTTGCGAACTAATTTGCCAGAATTTTACGAAATTATGACAACATTGCACAACCTTCAATGTAACAGAAATATTTAGACTCATAGATGCCAACCGTTAGATAACATACGGAACGGAATAAACGTTTTGTTTTCGAGGCGATAGTTTCCGGATTAGTCAAAGGTATATGGTTTAGAGAGAAATAGTCGACGCGTTATAATTCCTGTAATAACTTGCGGCTGAATTTGAAAGGGGTTCCTTCGTTATTTTACTGTTCATGTCTTCCATAGAGAATGTCTTGATCTACTTCAAATAAGGTCTGTGTTTCGTGCAGGCTTAAACCGCCTCGACGTTTTGATACCCGTGTAAATCTCACTAGGATAAGGTAACGTTTGTCAACATATTTTCATAAATCCACTCTATCATTTTTTTTATCTTCGCTTATATTTAGCCAATATTGATCAGAGTTACCTTGTCCTATGGATATCTACACAGTTATAAAATTGGCACGGTGATGTAAGCCTACACGAAACACAGACCTTATTTTAAGTGAATCTAAAAATATCCTATGCAATAAATGAAGGAACCGCTTTTTGCTAGGTGTCATGGGAATTATGACTCGCACTTTGGTTGTCAATTCTTACCATGCCCATTATTAAAATAGGATTTCCTGCATATAGAAATTAAGGATTTTGTTTTCAACATTCATCACAGGTAACTTAAACTAAATTTTTATTCAAACAGTTGAGAGTATTTGTCTCCTAAGCAGACTCTTCAGTATCATTGTCACTTCAGAGCTGTGTGCGTGTGTGTGTATTTATGTATTATTTTAAGTTAAAATAAGTGTTCATTGTTCATTCAGTATTGTTGCAATTGTCATTATTACAAAAATGTGTGTGTATGATATATATATATATTTAAAAACATTATTTTTTTAAATAATTCGTCCGATTAATCGGTATCGGCTTTTTTTGTCCTCCAATAATCGGTATCGGCATTGAAAAATCATAATCGGTCGACCTCTAGTCCAGAGTAGTGATGCTAGTCGGGCGGATGCAGGCAGCGATCGGTTGAAGAGCATTTAGTTTTACTAGCATATAAGAGCAGTTGGAGGCCACGGAAGGAGAGTTGTATGGCGTTGAAGCTCGTATGGAGGTTTGTTAACTTCTTGGAACTATAGGGGGTGCTGTTCCGCATTAGCATATTTGTGTCTCCAAATTAAACTGCCTCGTGCTAAATTCTTGATCGTACAATATGCATATTATTGTTATTATTGGATAGAAAACACCTTCTAGTTTCTATAGAAGTTGAAATTTTGTCTCTGAGTGGTACAGAACAATTTCTACAGCACTTTTCATGACAGGGTTCAGATTTCAAAATTTTTTACCTCTGATCTGGGGTCTGTTTTTAAGGCGACAGTGAATGCTATGAAGAAACCGACACTGCCTACGTCTTCCTCTGGGTGTCTGTACGTCATCACGCTTTCAATGGAATCGATGGGATATTCACAGCCATTATAAAAGACCAAAATGTATAGAGACCGCCCTTTCTCGTCGTGCGCCTGAAGCGTGAAGGGCATCGGACCTGCCTCGTTCCAAATCGTTTTCTAACCAGCAATATTTCTCCGGTCATGTTTTTACTCGTTTTAGGTGTTAAAAACATCATAATGTAGTTAATTTGAACCGTTTTATAGCAATTTATATCCGTTTAGTGCGATTTTGAGGAATTTATTTGTTGTGCACTCTGAAACTTTGGACACGTTTTGGGGTGTCGGTCGTTGGTGGTGGACATTTCGAAGGACAGAGGACATCTATCGACCAAAAGACGTTTATAACATAGAAAGGATACATTGCCCAAGAATCTGATGGAAGAACAGCTCAAAGTAAGCAATATTTAATATGATAAATCGTGTTTCTGTCGAAATATTTTAAACGCATATTTCGCCATTTTGTTTGGTATAGCTTCACTTGGCGAACCCTGTATTGAAAAGTAAGGATAATTTTAAAAATGTAAATCAGCGGTTGCATTAAGAACTAATTTGTCTTTCGATTCCTGTAAACCCTGTATTTTTTAGTCAAGTATATGATTAGCTATTAATTAAACCAGATCACTCTGAAAGATGGCGACCGACATTTTCAGGCTTGTTTTGCTACTATTTTCATTGTGTAACCACGGTTTTGTATGGCTAAATATGCACCTTTTCGAACAAACTGTATATGTATATTGTAAAATGATGTTACAGGAGTGTCATCGGAAGAATTCTGAGAAGGTTAGTGAAAAAATTAATATCTTTTGGCGATGTTGACTTTTATCGCTCACTTTGGCTAGAATCAATGCTGGGCTGCTATGTGCTATGTGCTATGCTAATATAACGATTTATTGTGTTTTCGCTGTAAGACACTTAGAAAATCTGAAATATTGTCTGTATTCACAGGATCTGTGTCTTTCGATTAGTGTATGCTGTGTATTTTTACGAAATGTTTGATGATTAGTAGTTAGGTAAACACGTTGCTCATTGTAATTATTCTAGTCCATTTGTGACGGTGGGTGCAATTGTAACCTATGCCATCTACCTGAAATATGCACTTTTTTCTAACAAAACCTATCCCATACCATAAATATGTTATCAGACTGTCATCTGATGAGTTTTTTTCTTGGTTAGGGGCTATAAATATCTTAGTTTAGCCGAATTGGTGATAGCTACTGGTGTTGGTGGACAAATAAAAGATGGTGGATTATGCTAATGTGTTTTTAGCTAATAGATTTACATCTTTACATATTTTGTCTTCCCTGTAAAACATTTTAAAAATCTGAAATGGTGGCTTTATTCACAAGATCTGTATCTTTCATCTGGTGTCTTGGACTTGTGATTTAATGATATTTAGATGCTACTATCTACTTGTGAAGCTATGCTAGCTATGCTAATCAGTGTGTGGGGGGGTGGGGGGGATCCCGGATCCGGGTTAGGTACTCTGTAGAGGTTAACACAGTGTCCAAAGAAGGGCCAGATGTATACAGAATGGTGTCGGCTGCGTAGAGGTGGATCAGAGAAACACCCACAGCAAGAGTTACATCATTGATATATACAGAGAGTCAGCCTGAGAATTGAACCCTGTGGCACCCCCATAGAGACTGCCAGAGGTCCGGACAACAGGCCCTCCGATTTGACACACTGAACTCCATCAGAGAAGTAGTTGGTGAACCAGGCGAGGCAGTCATTTGAGAAACCAAGGCTGTTGAGTCTGCCGATAAGAATACGGTGATTGACAGAGTTGAAAGACTTGGCTAGGTTGATGAATACAGCTGCACAGTACTGTCTTTTATCGATGGCGGTTTTGATATCGTTTAGGACGTTGAGGGTGGCTGAGGTGCACCCGTGACCAGCTCGGAAACCAGATTGCATAGCGGAGAAGGTACAGTGGGATTTGAAATGGTCAGTGATCTGTTTGTTCACTTGGCTTTCGAAGACTTTAGAAAGGCATGACAGGATGGATATAGGTCTGTAACAGTTTGGGTCTAGAGTGTCACCCCCTTTGAAGAGGGGGATGACCGCGGCAGCTTTCAGATCTTTAGGAATCTCAGACGATACGAAAGAGAGGTTGAACAGACCAGTAATAGGGGTTGCAACAATGGTGGCAGATAATTTTAGGAAGAGAGGGTCCAGATTGTCTAGCCCAGCTGATTTTTAGGCATCCAGATTTTGCAGCTCTTTCAGAACATCAGCTGTCTGGATTTGGGTGAAGGAGAAGCGGGGGGAGCTTGGGCAAGTTGCTGCGTGGTGTGCAGAGCTGTTAGCCGGGGTTGGGGTAGCCAGGTGGAAAGCATGGCCAGCCGTAGAAAAATGCTTATTGAATTGCTCTATTGTCGTGGATTTATCAGTGGTGACAGTGTTTCCTAGCCTCAGTGCAGTTGGCAACTGGGAGGAGATACTCTTATTTTCCATGGACTTTACAGTGTCCCAAAACTTTTTGGAATTAGTGCTGCAGGATGCATATTTCTGTTAGGAAAGTAAAGGCTAGCTTCTTCAAACTGACCGTGTGTATTGGTTTCTGACTTCCCTGAAAGTTTCATATCGCGGGGAATATTCGATGCTAGTGCAGTACACCACAGGGTGTTTTTGTGCTGGTCAAGGGCAGTCAAGTCTGGAGTGAACCAAGGGCAGACGTCAATTGTTGTACAACATCATGGCTACGCTGTTGGCATCACCTTTTACAGTGGATTTCTGCTGTTGTAGGCCTTTAACCATCTGTCTGACTTGTTGTTCACACAGGAGAGAGACGTGACTATCGTGGATCCTCTGGGGAGCCTCAACAACATCATGATGCTGACGAGGCAGAGAAGAGTCTCTCCACATCAAAACACCTCAAGAAACACCAGCAGAGAACCACAGGGAAGAAATCTCACTTCTGCTCTGACTGTGGGAAAGGTTGCAAATCTTCATCAGAACTTAAAATACACCAGAGAACACACACACAGGAGAGAAATCTTATAGCTGTGGTCAATGTGGGAAGAGTTTTGTTAGATCTTGCAATTTGACTGTACACCAGAGAACACACACAGGAGAGAAATCTTATAGCTGTGGTCAATGTGGGAAGAGTTTTGTTAGATCTAGCCATTTGACTGTACACCAGAAAACACACACAGGAGAGAAACATTTTAGCTGTGACCAATGTGGGAAGAGTTTTGATCGCTCTGGCCATTTGACAATACATCAGAGAACACACACAGGAGAGAAACCTTTTAGCTGTGACCCATGTGGGAAGAGTTTTACTACATCTAGCCATCGGAAGATACACCAGAGAACACACACAGGAGAGAAACCTTTTAGCTGTGACCAATGTGGGAAGAGTTTTACTGCATCTGGCCATTTGACATTACACCAGAGAACACACACAGGAGAGAAACCGTTTGGCTGTGACCAGTGTGGGAAGAGATGTACTAGATATAGACATCTGATTGTACACCAGAGAACACACACAAGAGAGAAACCTTTTAGCTGTGGTCAATGTGGGAAGAGTTTTACAGCATCTAGCCATCTGAAGATACACCAGAGAACACACACAGGAGAGAAACCTTATAGCTGTGATCAATGTGAGAAGAGTTTTAGTCAATCTGGAGCTCTGACTCAACACCAGAGAATACACACAGGAGAGAAATCTTATAGTTGTGGTCAATGTGGGAAGAGTTTTGGTCAATCTGTAGAGCTGACAGTGCACCAGAGAATACACACAGGAGAGAAACCTTATAGCTGTGGTCAATGTGGGAAGAGTTTTACTACATCAAGCCAGCTGACTTCACACCAGAGGACACACACAGGAGAGAAACCTTATAGTTGTGGTCAATGTGGAAAGAGTTTTGGTCAATCTGGAGGCCTGACGTCACACCAGAGAACACACACAGGAGAGAAATCTTATAGCTGTGATCAGTGTGACAAGAGATACTCTGATAAAATATCTCTGATCAAACATCAGAAAATACATACATGAAGGAGTTGTTTCATGATATCAATGAATTAATGTCACAATGTACAATTTTTTAACGTTGTAGTAGTCTTTTAATAATGTCACAGTGTAGATGCCTAAACGTTTGCCCCCTGACTAACAAAAAAAAGAGTTGTGTGACACTTACCATGCTGGTGACCCACTTGAATCGAAATGCATCACTCCAAAATGTAGCTGACTGTTTTCTGCAGGTTGTCCTCTAACCAGTGAGGTAAAATATATCTCCCATTTCCATGTGTTTTTTTAGTTGTTAGTTTCAACAGCACATACAACCTGATTTCCACCCTAATCGATATCAGTGATTTATTGCTACTTGTCAAAACAACAGCGTTTCTGGTGCTTGTGCAGTTTATAAGAAGCTTGTTTATATAAATACAAGTAATATGATTATTGTGGCAGATGTTTGTGTATATAGCACATTTTACATTTAGGTTTTCAATTTATCACAAACTGTTTCTGCATTTGGACTATTGATTTGGACACGTTTGAACTGTGACATTGGGGATATCCCACCTAGCAAAATGTCTGCCCGACGTACAATATAAGTTTGGTTTTAGTTGAAAGTTGAAAAGAAAACTATTTAATTTCAACGTATTTGCAGCTTATACACATGGACGCAGTATAATAAATCGGTCTATAATCAATTTTATTAACAATCCTAATAAATTGAGTCATAAATATAAAATACACTGCTCAAAAAAATAAAGGGAACACTTAAACAACACAATGTAACTCCAAGTCAATCACACTTCTGTGAAATCAAGCTGTCCACTTAGGAAGCAACACTGATTGACAATAAATTTCACATGCTGTTGTGCAAATGGAATAGACAAAAGGTGGAAATTATAGGCAATTAGCAAGACACCCCCCAAAACAAGAGTGATTCTGCAGGTGGTGACCACAGACCACTTCTCAGTTCCTATGCTTCCTGGCTGATGTTTTGGTCACTTTTGAATGCTGGCGGTGCTCTCACTCTAGTGGTAGCATGAGACGGAGTCTACAACCCACACAAGTGGCTCAGGTAGTGCAGTTCATCCAGGATGGCACATCAATGCGAACTGTGGCATAAAGGTTTGCTGTGTCTGTCAGCGTAGTGTCCAGAGCATGCAGACACTACCAGGAGACAGGCCAGTACATCAGGAAACGTGGAGGAGGCTGTAGGAGGGCAACAACCCAGCAGCAGGACCGCTACCTCCGCCTTTGTGCAAGGAGGTGCACTGCCAGCGCCCTGCAAAATGACCTCCAGCAGGCCACAAATGTGCATGTGTCTGCTCAAACGGTCAGAAACAGACTCCATGAGGGTGGTATGAGGGCCCGACGTCCACAGGTGGGGGTTGTGCTTACAGCCCAACACCGTGCAGGACGTTTGGCATTTGCCAGAGAACACCAAGATTGGCAAATTCGCCACTGGCGCCCTGTGCTCTTCACAGATGAAAGCAGGTTCACACTGAGCACATGAGCACATGTGACAGACGTGACAGAGTCTGGAGACGCCGTGGAGAACGTTCTGCTGCCTGCAACATCCTCCAGCATGACCGGTTTGGCGATGGGTCAGTCATGGTGTGGGGTGGCATTTCTTTGTGGGGCCGCACAGCCCTCCATGTGCTCGCCAGAGGTAGCCTGACTGCCATTAGGTACCGAGATGAGATCCTCAGACCCCTTGTGAGACCATATGCTGACACATGCACATTTGTGGCCTGCTGGAGGTCATTTTGCAGGGCGCTGGTAGTGCTCCTCCTTGCACAAAGGCGGAGGTAGCGGTCCTGCTGCTGGGTTGTTGCCCTCCTACAGCCTCCTCCACGTCTCCTGATGTACTGGCCTGTCTCCTGGTAGCGCCTGCATGCTCTGGACACTACGCTGACAGACACAGCAAACCTTTTTTCCACAGTTTGCATTGATGTGCCATCCTGGATGAACTGCACTACCTGAGCCACTTGTGTGGGTTGTAGACTCCGTCTCATGCTACCACTAGAGTGAGAGCACCGCCAGCATTCAAAAGTGACCAAAACATCAGCCAGGAAGCATAGGAACTGAGAAGTGGTCTGTGGTCACCACCTGCAGAATCACTCCTGTTTTGGGGGGTGTCTTGCTAATTGCCTATAATTTCCACCTTTTGTCTATTCCATTTGCACAACAGCATGTGAAATTTATTGTCAATCAGTGTTGCTTCCTAAGTGGACAGTTTGATTTCACAGAAGTGAGATTGACTTGGAGTTACATTGTGTTGTTTAAGTGTTCCCTTTATTTTTTTGAGCAGTGTATATTTGTTGTCCTAAGGGGAAGGTGTTACAGACTTTGGTTTTTCCATTTATGTTTTGAGTGGTGGGTGTCTTTTAGGTCCCAGTTGTTGTTACAATGCAATGGACAGTTGCAATGGACACCCCCATAGTGTCTTTCAGAACCCCTCCTAAAACCCCACATGTTTAGTTGTGGTTGTTGTCAGGGACTCTTTGTTAGTTCCCTCTTCTATTGAAGGGACATTTATGTTTTCTTGCTGGGGAACGTAACAAGAAACAATGGAGTAAAACATGCTTATATATTGGCTTGGAAATTGCATCATATTGTTAATATTTTAATCAAATGTAATTTCCTTAAAATGCTCATTAGTCTTCCATTTAATCTTGTTTTTACCCTTCTCTTTTTCTTTCTGTGAAGCCATGCCTGAAATGTTCTGTATAAATAAAGCTTGATTTGAACATATTGCGAAATGAATGAACCCAACGACCGACTCTTGCAAAAGCAACACATTGTTGGGGCAGCAGGTGGTTAGAGCGTAGGGCCAGTAACTGAAAATGTTGCTGGATCGAATCCCCGAGCTGACAGGGTAAAAATCTGTCATGTAACAACCATCATTGTAAATAAGAATTTGTTCTTCTTTTAAATACACCTAACATTTTTTTTAGACAAAAAATATATCTCTTGGTCTTAGTATGAAAAACAGTATAAATGAAGTATAAATAGTAGTAGTGGTTTAGTATCACTTTTCAATTCAGTATATCTTCCACTATGTCAATATACACACTAATCATCCAGGTTTCTAGGCTATATACACTGCTCAAAAAAATAAAGGGAACACTTAAACAACACAATGTAACTCCAAGTCAATCACACTTCTCTGAAATCAAACTGTCCACTTAGGAAGCAACACTGATTGACAATAAATTTCACATGCTGTTGTGCAAATGGAATAGACAAAAGGTGGAAATTATAGGCAATTAGCAAGACACCCCCAATAAAGGAATGGTTCTGCAGGTGGTGACCACAGACCACTTCTCAGTTCCTATGCTTCCTGGCTGATGTTTTGGTCACTTTTGAATGCTGGCGGTGCTTTCACTCTAGTGGTAGCATGAGACGGAGTCTACAACCCACACAAGTGGCTCAGGTATTGCAGTTTATCCAGGATGGCACATCAATGCGAGCTGTGGCAAAAAGGTTTGCTGTGTCTGTCAGCGTAGTGTCCAGAGCATGGAGGCGCAGAACCATTCCTTTATTGGGGGTGTCTTGCTAATTGCTAAAAACTCATGCTTCCTACCCTTTAACTTGTTGTCTGAAAATAAAATGTACATTTTACTCAACTGCGTCCAGTCAGCAGATGGACTAGATGCCGCTTAGGCTGCCCGTTGTGACTCTGTCAAGAATTCAGCAGAGCAAGTTTGTATGAAGGTCTGGTTATTAAATGGGTACATAGTTCAATAGTAATATCCTCTAAAACGCTCTGGTGACAAACTTTGCTGCCCTGTTTCCAGTTGTCCACATGGCTGGGAGAACCTATTCAAGTAAGTAAATAGATTTTGGAAATGTAAAGAAACAACGATGTATTATTAGCTAACTAGCTACAGTGCAGGCTAACTCAAATGAGCTGCTAAACGAGCTAACTAGTTGGCTAGCTAGCTATCTAACCAACTTCAAATACTGTATAGATAGATAGCTAAGTGAATTAAATATCACCAGCTATCTAACTTCATAATAGCTATCTTGATGTATTTATCACTGTAAAAAACAAACTCCAAATGCATTTGTAGGTAGCTAGCTAACAGCCATGGAGGGTGAAAGGATAGCAGCCCCAACTATCAGTGAGAGAGGAGTTTTTGTGTAGTTCCTGTCCCTAGAAGTGAGGACGGAGATAATAGTAACATAATATTCAGTGTGGTGTAATTTGACTATAATGAAGTCTGTTTCTTGTGAGGTTTTCTGTCCTCAGATAAAGAGTGCTATGAAAGCCAGTCTACATATGAAGAGGTTCCAATGAAGAGCAGTGGTTCTCAGTCCTGGGGACTCAAAGAGGCACATTGTTGTTTTTGCCTCAGCACTGCACAGCTGATTCAAATGATCAACTCATCAAGCTTCAAGTGGTATTAATGTATTAATTTGTGATGCCATCCTTGATATGATCCTGTTATTGTCACATGCTACACATGTACATATGTGTGCCCATGCATCTATCAATCCAATGTTATCATGATTTGTTATCAGGGATATTATACTTTAGTAATCCACAATGACCTGTTGATGTAACAGTCTAATAATTACATTGTCTTCCATATTCCTACAGATACCTTGTAACTGGAGATTCCTTCAAAACGATTGCCTACAGTTACCGTGTAGGGCACTGCAAGGTTGGGTGACCAGGGTCATCTGGGACTGCCTCCTGGAGGAATTCAGGTGTGTGAAGGCTACCTGTGTCCTGCGTAACTTCATGAGGATGGACACGAGGACCAGGAGGGGATCTGCAGCTCGCCGCCGTGTCCCAGAGGAGGAGTCTGCTGCTCTGCAGGATGTTTCAAGGATGGGGTCCAACAACGCAGCAAGAGAGGCAATCCGTGTGCAGGAGATCTTCACCTCCTCCTTTTAAGAGGGTGCTGTTCCCTAGCAACACCATAGACTACACTATGCTCAACCAAAGGCTCTTTTAAGAGGGTGCTGTTCCCTGGCAACACCATAGACTACACTATGCACAACCAAAGGCTCTTTTAAGAGCCATTCACATTGCAATAAGAGTATTCTTCCATTTACTTAGCTATGCCAACTGCAGTTATTCAATTCACAGTTTCTCTCCCTTTGATTTCTACTTCTCAGGTGAGGGTGCTGTTTAGGTAAGGGTATGATGTCTGTGCAAAAACAAAACAGGCTATTTTAAATCACCCATATTGAAGAAATGTAGAACAATTAGACACCCTATAACCCACACCTACACACTCATGTATCAATCTGATTGATGGATTGTGTTGTGCAGTAAGCAGCCTCAGGTGTATAGAACTGTGTCTCCTTCCACTTTCAAAGAATAGGCAAGAGGGCCAACCATGGAGAATAGTAAGACACTTCATTATTTCTATAACTACGCTATATTGTTTGTACTTGTGGGTCCGTTCATGTTTTTCAGCATAAAGTACTCTGCAGCCACTTAGTGTGGTGTGGACACCAGGTGAGGCCACACACAGATTCCTGTTGAACACTGTGGCTTTAACTACCTTATTTTCTCAATAACAGTCTCTCTCCTTCACTTCATCCCTCTCTCCCCTTCTCCCTAAGTCCTCTAGGTTATATCAGCTGTGTCGGTGAACCCCTCCTGCATCTGGACTGGCTACATAGAGGGCACAGCATGATCAGAGGTGAGAGGTCACTTGGTCAGGACAACAGGAAGTATTATTAAAGAGATGCTTTACATTGAAATACAGACAGATGCAGTAGTCCCAGAGTTAATGATCCCAGGTCAGTTTATATTATACAGGAAGTATTATTAAAGAGATGCTTTACATTGAAATACAGATAGATGCAGTAGTCCCAGAGTTAATGATCCAAGGTCAGTTTTGCATTTCACCTCCTGATTGATGACTAACAATGTTAGAATAAAAACTAAAAACACAAGGCTTAAACATGCTCTCTCTCTCTCCATCTGTCTCTCGTCTGCAGATATGTTTTGATGTGAGAGGATGCCAACCCCCAGTCTCATCATCGCCACCTCACCTGCTTTGAAGATAACCTTTGGGCCGACTAGAGACACTGTTATGTAATTGTGATGAACTGAGAGAATATTTATGTAGCACTGTGATTCCTTAATCATGTGCTGCCTTCCCTGCTCCTATGTGCTTACCTCTTTCCCTTTCTGTCTTTTACACCTCTCTCGCCACCTCCTCTTTCTTCCTCTGTTTTTATAATGCACAACAGATGTGCATTGAAGTACAGATAAAACTTGTATTTATAACACTTGGATAATGAGCTTTTCAATCAAGCGTTTCACATTCTCTACTGGTTGAAATGAAGTGTAATGTGATGAAATACTCCACCTATCCTGTGTTTATCAGATCATGCAGATGAAGGGCATTAGATGTTGCGATGAACCGGTGTTGGAGTATTTACATGATGCATAGGAAGTGTAGTGTTCTGTTTTTAACATTATATTTCTGTATATATGAATTAACTAGTTAAATCCTGTTTCTAGTCTATTAGTTACAATGTGTAACCATTGATGTCCCAGGACCAAGATTGATAAACACTGTTGAAGTGTATAATTGTAATACATACATGAAGACACAGCGTCATTCAAAGACTGTAATTTGATACTCCTGGTATTGGATATGACTGAAAAATCATCTCAAAGACATTCATACCTAAACTGCACCTTTATTTTCCAAGGTAGAGCACATGATCAGTGAATATATTAAATGTACAGGCTACAATGTGGGGATCTCATGCATGGTAATAACTATATGTATATATGACTTGCATCCTTGGCACAACATGATATTATATTCTACTCAATCCATAGGCTTCATTAATGTCATTCAGGCTGTTTTGAAGTTGATGCAACTGGCTATGATAGCTGAGGTTCATAGCTAGGTTCTGAACTAATATGTATACCAAACGTTTGGGTCCATACACAGATCGGCTAGATAGCTAGCTACACATCCATAGGCATAGAGGTATTTTAATCATCTACTACACAATAAGCAAGAACATAGCTAGCTATGTTATTTCATATATCTGCATGGTAAATATCAGCAAGGCAAGCTTACAGAATTGTACATTCAATTTGCAGTAAATTCTTCAGCTAGCTAGATTCTATACATCCACTGTTTCCCAAAACGACAGCCTGGTTTGCTGGTTGTTTCAGGAGTCCCTAAAACAACCAGAATTACAATTTTGTACTCATGTCACAACACCCATAAAGCTAGCTGGCTAATGTTAGCTAGTCAGCTAGCTGGCTAATGTTAGCTAGTCAGCTAGCTGGTTAATGTTAGCTAGTCAGCTAGCTGGCTAATGTTAGCTGGTTAATGTTAGCTAGTCAGCTAGCTGACTAATGTTAGCTAGTCAGCTAGTTGGCTAAATCACGATTTTCGTTAATGAACTATGATTAAAAAAAATGCATAATCGTTTGTCTCTACATGAACTAACATTCCTGTCAACTGTACATGTTTTTTGCATGATTAGTTATGACGTTATAATCCCTTACATTTGCTTCCATCCTAGTATTTCTGTCCGCCATCTTTGATTCAGTTCTGTGTAGGCGTACCCCTCTCTCCTAGTATTTCTGTCCACCATCTTTGATCCAGTTCAGTTCTGTGTAGTGGTACCCCTCTCTCGAAGTATTTCTTTCAGGGATCTTTGCTGAAGAAAGTCTAACAGTCACTAGTGAAGCAGCAGCCTCCCCCGGCCCTAGTGCCGGACCGGTAAGAAGTTTAAGATGCGATGAAACGGTTGACAAAAAAAAGAAATCACAGAAAAAATATATTGACTGATATTGATTTATTTAGGGGGGGGGGGGGGGTAATTAACATTTTAGTTCTAGTGACGTCCCTGACTCCTATCCTTTAACTTTTTGTCTGAAAATAAAATATACGTTTTTCTTAACTGCGTTACCCACTCCAGTCAGCAGATGGCGGTCTGCGACTTTAAGGCAATGCTGCTACCGTGACGTATAATCTAGTGGACGGAACGCTTCTTTCAACAGCAGCAACAGACAGTCAGCAACCTCGGTAGCTTGCTAGCCAAAATAGCCGAACCAATAAAGCTCTTTAGACGCTTTAGTGTATATTAGCCACTGTGTTTTAAACCCTCGTCTGTCGTCTAGTTAGTTGTCGATTTAATTTCATATTTACGGTGTTGTAGTTATTAGTCAGTTAGCGGGCTGGTTAAGTTAGCATTAGCCTAGCTAACATCCCCGACCATGCGGTCACTAAGCTACTCTCCTAAAGAAGAGGAGATCTGCTGGACGAAGAAAGAGGTTATGTGGCTAAACATTGTCGTGAAAGAGGAGGGAGAGGATGTCAAAATACAAAAACAGGTAGACGGTGAGGCTGTTACAGTGAAAGAAGAAGAGAAAGACGTTTCAGTGAAAGAAGAGGAAGATGCGTTCAGAGTGAAAGAGGAGGAGGATGTTACAGTGAAAGAGGAGGAGAAAGAGGAAGATTCTGTTTTTGGAGTGAAAGAGGAGGAGGGGGAGGATGAAGATGAGGAAACTGGATATCTGGGCTCGGTTTCCCAAACGCATCTTAAGGCATCCAATGGGTCTAACGATGAACGGGCCCTGATTAACACTAGTAAGTAGTGTCTTAAAAACAAAGGCACAAACTCTGCAGGTTTTGAACTGATGTTTGGCTTTATAGGGGACATATGCAATTGCTACATCCTTATTGTGACTTTGCAATTCTTCAGGAAATGTGCGTGGCTTTAACGTTTTCAGATTTGAAGAAAATGGGGGAAAATATGCGGCCGAAGTCCAACGAGAGAGCGGATACAAATGAACTGCTTTAAATAATCATGACAAATGTTGAGCAATTTAATGAAGTAATGACTTTTCAAATAAGTTACCTTACACGTTATATGACTATTGTTGTTCACTTGACAATCTTAAGACAAATGTCAAATAATGAACATTCATTACAGAAGTCATTGTTTGTACAACATCATGGCTACACATCACCTTTTACAGTGGATTTCTGCTGTTGTGGGCCTTAAACCATCTGTCTGACTTGTTGTTCACACAGGAGAGAGATGTGACTATTGTGGATCCTCTGGGCAGCCTCAACAACCTCATGATGCTGAGGAGGCAGAGAAGAGTCTCTCAAAGTTGAAACACCAGCAGAGAACCACAGGGAAGAAATCTCATTGCTGCTCTGACTGTGGGAAAGGTTGCACATCTTCATCAGAACTTAAAATACACCAGAGAACACACACAGGAGAGAAACCTTATAGCTGTGATCAATGTGGGATGAGTTTTACTACATCAAGCCATCTGATTCGACACCAGAGAACACACACAGGAGAGAAACCTTATAGCTGTGATCAATGTGAGAAGAGTTTTACTACATCTTGCTATCTGACTGTACACCAGAGAACACACACAGGAGAGAAGCCTTATATCTGTGATCAATGTGGGAAGAGTTTTCCTACATCTAGCCAGCTGACTTCACACCAGAGAACACACACAGGAGAGAAACCTTATAGCTGTGATCAATGTGGGATGAGTTTTACTACATCAACCCATCTGATTCGACACCAGAGAACACACACAGGAGAGAAACCTCATAGCTGTGATCAATGTGACAAGAGATACTCTGATAAAAGATCTCTGATCAAACATCAGAAAATACATACATGAAGAAGTTGTTTCATGATATCAATGAAATAATGTCACAATGTAGAATGTTTTAACATTGTAGTAGGAGTATTTTAATGATGTCACAATGTAGAATGTTTTAACATTGTAGTATGGGTATTTTAATGATGTCACAATGTAGAATGTTTTAACATTGTAGTAGGAGTATTTTAATGATGTCACAATGTGGAATGTTTCAACATTGTAGTATGGGTATTTTAATGATGTCACAATATAGAATGTTTTAACATTGTAGTAGGAGTATTTTAATGATTATCCTAATCGTTTGCCCTGTTCAATTGATTGCAGCATGAGATGGATATTAGCCTCAGGGAAAATCCAGGCTCTGAATTGAAAGAGTATTATTTAACAAAAAGTGACTAACAAAAAAAGAGCTGTGTTACACTTACTGCGTTGGTGACCCACTTTAATCAAAATGCAGCACTTCAAATGTAGCTAGATGTTTTCTACAAGTTGAAAAAGCTGCTTGTTTAAAAAAATACATGTAATATGATAATTGTTGCAGATGTTTGTGTATATACACACATGAAAGCAGTATGATAATTTGGTCTATAATCAATTTTATTAACAATCTGACATCACTCCAGTATTTGTTGACAACATTCAAATGCTAATTGTCTTTAGTCCACTACTGAAGAAGCATGACTCAAATCACCTCATATTTCAAACATTCAGCCTGACAAAAGATACATGTTTTATTATTCCATGCCTCACCATTAAGTTAATTATTGCCACTACATATTAACTAAGGGGTGTCCATTTGGTTTTGATTTTCATATTTACAATTAAGTAACATTTAGTAATCATAATTATTTATGCAACCAGCTGAACATTTTTGTGTACAATTATATTGACAATGTTGCCCTGCTTTTAGAATATCAGGATTCATTCTCAGATGTGCTAACCCAAATGCATGACATTGGGGACTGGGCCCCGATCCAACAACATGCCTATCGAGTGAACCCTGAAAAGAGAGAGATTCTCCGCAGTGAGGTGGAAAGTTACTACGGATATTGCAGGTGTTGGTTGCTGATTGTCTCAAGGGTGGGCAGTCAACAAGTTTTGCGTTTAGCCAGTGCGTTGCCATGGATCACAATTTATTTTGTTCCAAGGGGACGAGAGTTCTAGAACTAAGTGAGTTTTAGGAAGAGTTCTAGAAGCTTGTGGGGGAAAATATAGGATCTATTTGTTGTTTTAGGGGGGAAAGTGTTACATTCTTTGGTTTTTCCATTTATGTTTTGAGGTTGGACGTTATCACATCTAGCTCGTTTAGCCAGTATAGCTCGTTAGCACGTTGGGCGCACGGATTGGTGTCACCTCGTTAGTCAGTATGTGTTACACCTGTGCTGGCTTGTCCATCTTGTTAGTGGGAAGGTTTTTCACCTGAGCTGGTCCAGGTTCTATTTAAGAGTGTCTGACCCAGTGCTCCAGTTGTCTTGATAGATGTGGAGAGTCAACACCTTTAGTTGCTCCACCTTTTTGGTTTACTTCCTGTCGTTAATGTCTTTAAGTTTGGTGTGGGTTTTTCTTTTGTTTGCCTCTTCTTGGGTAGATTTAGTGGGTGTCATGGTGGGTGTCTTTTAGGTCCCAGTTGTTACCAGTCAATTTTCAATCGATGCCCCCGTAGTGTCTTTCAGAGCCCCTCCTAAAAAACAAGTTATGTTTTGGGTTGGATGTAGCATCATATTGTTAATTTTTTAATCAATGGCATTTCCTTTGCAATGCTCATTAGTCTTTCAGTTGTTCTTCGTTTTTTTATCCTCAATATTTCAGTTTATTTTCATTGTTTTCTCCTGTGAAGCCATTGTGTTGCATCCATGTCTGAAATGTGCTGCATAAATAAAGCTTGATTTGACTTCAACAAATGAACCCAATGACTGACCAATCAACAGATTCTTGGTTCCTCTTAGTATTTGTTAATGAATAGAATACAGTATATACATATGAGATGAGTAATACATAGACTAAGATACAGTAGAATAGGATAGAATACAGTATATACATATGAGATGAGTAATACATAGACTAAGATACAGTAGAATAGGATAGAATACAGTATATACATATGAGATGAGTAATGCCAGATATGTAAACATGCAGGAGATCCACGAAGGAAAGATAGTGATGGTGCTCAGTGACGTTGTTGCAAATGGTGGGGAACAACCAATCACGATGAGGGATCGCCAGCTGTGAACGTTTTAGCATGCTGGAGACAACCATGGAGAATGTGAATCAAGTGTTCCAATTGTAAAACGTTTGATTTAATTACATCAAGCGTTCCAATGGTAAAACGTTTGATTTAATTACATCAAGTGTGCCAATGGTAAAACGTTTGATTTAATTACATCAAGCGTCCCAAAGGTAAAACGTTTGATTTAATTACATCAAGCGTTCCAATGGTAAAACGTTTGATTTAATTACATCAAGTGTTCCAATGGCAAAACGTTTGATTTAATTACATCAAGCGTTCCAATGGTAAAACGTTTGATTTAATTACATCAAGCGTCCCAATGGTAAAACGTTTGATTTAATTACATCAAGCGTTCCAATGGTAAAACGTTTGATTTAATTACATCAAGCGTCCCAATGGTAAACCGTTTGATTTAATTACATCAAGTGTTCCAATGGTAAAACGTTTGATTTGATTACATCAAGTGTTCCAATGGTAAAACGTTTGATTTAATTACATCAAGTGTGCCAATGGTAAAACGTTTGATTTAATTACATCAAGTGTGCCAATGGTAAAACGTTTGATTTAATTACATCAAGTGTGCCAATGGTAAAACGTTTGATTTAATTACATCAAGTGTTCCAATGGTAAAACGTTTGATTTAATTACATCAAGTGTTCCAATAGTAAAACGTTTGATTTAATTACATCAAGTGTTCCAATGGCAAAACGTTTGATTTAATTACATCAAGTGTTCCAATGGTAAAACGTTTGATTTAATTACATCAAGCGTCCCAATGGTAAAACGTTTGATTTAATTACATCAAGTGTTCCAATGGTAAAACGTTTGATTTAATTACATCAAGTGTTCCAATGGTAAACCGTTTGAGTTCATTGTGACGCGTCACTTTGTGTTTATTGCCACGTTGGGATGCAACCTTTTTTTATCCAGTTCTGATGGTTGTTAAAAGTGGGATTTTGACATTATTATCGTTAAAATTAAACACACTGGACACTCCCAACACTCCCACCTATCAATCTCTTTGGCACCGTAGACATCAAGTCACTTGACAGTAATGTTCCATACAATGTTGCATTCCATTTTTGAAAGGTCATTTTTCATTGAAGACAATGAAAGTTATTAACATTCCATAAAATTTGAAATCAAGGCTGAGGCTCAAATAGTCGCCTTCACTTTACTTAAAGTGTAGGAAGCAGTGGAGTAAAACAATTTACTCACCAACAACAGCATTGCCTTAAAGTCCCACATGATTATGTAATGACATCACAATACCCCATAATGACATCTACATGAGCAGTATAGACCTAGTCTGTTCATTATATACATCTACATGATGTATTGTTACACCATGTAGGAGCAGTATAGACCTAGACTGTTCATTATATACATCTACATGATGTATTGTTACACCATGTAGGAGCAGTATAGACCTAGTCTGTTCATTATATACATGATGTATTGTTACACCATGTAGCAGCAGTATAGACCTAGTCTGTTCATTATATACATCTACATGATGTATTGTTCCACCATGTTGGAGCAGTATGGACCTACAGTAGCTTGCTACTTATTTAGATTTAGTTTGACTTAATGTAACTGCCTTAAATGTGCTGTAGTAACCATTTTTTATTCGCACTAATCAATCAACATATTCCTGTCTTTGTATGTCTCAATATAATGGTATTATTTAATTACATCCATTTACAATAATCTTTGTCTGAAAATAAAATATGATCCTCAACTGCGTTTCCCCTCCAGTCAGCAGACGGCGATGTGCGTCTTTCAGGCGACGCTGCCAGCGTGACGTATAATCTAGTGGACGGTTCTTCATAAACAGCTCGTCAACCACCTCGGTAGCTTGCTAGCCAACATAGCCGAACGAGTCAAGCTATTTATACGCTTTCGGTGTATATTAGCTGCTGTGTTTTCGACACACTTAGGTCGTATCTACTTGTTAACCTATTTAATATTACGTTATTTTGTATTAGTCAGCTATAGTAGCTGACTGGTTAAATTAGCACTAGCCTAGTCGCTAATGATAGCTAGCTAGCTAACATCCCCGAACATGAGCTCCATAAACTTCTCCCCTCCTGTTAAAGAAGAGGATAAGGTCTGCTGGACGGAGAAAGGAGGTCTGTGGCTGAACATTGTCGTGAAAGAGGAGGAGGAAGAAGAGGATGTCACAGTAAAACAAGAAGTAGAGGGTGAGGCTGTTACAGTGAAAGAGGAAGACGTTTCAGTGAAAGAAGAGGAGGACGCGTTCAGAGTTAAAGAGGAGGAAGATGAGAAAGAGGAGGATGTAGTTTTTGGTGTGAAAGAGGAGGGGGAGGTTACTGTCACATTGGAGGAAGAAGAGGAGGTTGGAGATCTGTTTAACCCCAGTAAGTACCGTCTCTGCAGTCGTTGAACCAATATGCAGTAAAGGGTTTCTACACTTTAATGTTGTTCTGTAGGAATGGCTGAAACTTCACTGTAACGTGTAGAACATCAAGAGTGGACCATCAACAAAACGTTAACAATTCATCAAATGCATCCAATGACAATGCCTGAAATACTGTAGTCCTCAATATCTCCTATTAGATTAGCCCAATATGTAGTCTTAAAGGGGCAATCAGCAGTTGTTGCATCCATTTGGGGACTTATACATTAATGATATGTACCCATCTGTTTCTTTAAGAAATTCACTTATAAATGCCTCATGAGCTTAGTTCAACTGTTGTACCCCATCAGAACCCAAAATATAAGCTTATATTATCTCCAATGTTTGTCAGTAAATATAAACAAACACTGTATATCCTCAAAACATGGTTAAAACTATAGTGTTGGTATCATGGATGGTTGCATTTCTTCAGCCCCATCCCTCAGCTTTTTACCGAAACGGGCAGGGAGTACGCTTTGTTATTGTTTCTACTGCTGATTGCTGCCCCCGTTACTCCTCAAGGTCCAAGGACCGTATGTTATTTTCAGAGGTAGACTGGCTCTGGCAGCTAAAATAGTCAAATATTCCATCTAAATGTGAATCCATTCTCAACGGGCAGGGAGTACGCTTTGTTATTGTTTCTACTCCTGATTCTCTGCCCCCGTTACTCCTCAAAATAATTTCACATAATACTTTCATATCACATAACAATTATTTCACACAATACTTTCATATCACATCAAAATAATTTCACACAATACTTTCATATCACATCTAAATAGGTAACCAGTCTGTATAGATAGATAGCTAAGTGAATTAAATATCACCAGCTACCTAACTTCATATTAGCTATCTTGATGTATTTATCACTGTAAAAAACTAACTCCAAATGCATTTGTAGGTAGCTAGCTACCAGCCATGGAGGAGGGTGAAAGGATAGCAGCCCCAACTGTCAGTGAGAGAGGAGGCTATTCTGGATAGGGAAGGTACTTTTATGTAGTTCCTGTCCCTAGAAGTGAGGACGGAGATAATAGTAACATAATATTCAGTGTGGTGTAATTTGACTATAATGAAGTGTGTTTCTTGTGAGGTTTTCTGTCCTCGGATAAAGAGCGCTATGAAAGCCAGTCTACATATGAAGAGGTCCCAATGAAGAGCAGTGGTTCTCAGTCCTGGGGACTCAAAGAGGTACATTGTTGTTTTTGCCTCAGCACTGCACAGCTGATTCAAATGATCAACTCATCATCAAGCTTCAAGTGGTATTTATGTATTCATTTGTGATGTCATCCTTGATATGATCCTGTTATTGTCACATGCTACACATGTACATATGTGTGCCCGTGCATCTATCAATCCAATGTTATCATGATTTGTTATCAGGGATATTATACTTTAGTAATCCACAATGACCTGGTGATGTAACAGTTACATTGTCTTGGTTATAACTACATTGTCTTCCATATTCCTACAGATACCTTGTAACTGGAGATTCCTTCAAAACGATTGCCTACAGTTACCGTGTTAGCATTGTCAACAATTACATTGTCTTCCATATTCCTACAGATACCTTGTAACTGGAGATTCCTGCAAAACGATTGCCTACAGTTACCGTGTAGGGCACTGCAAGGTTGGGTGACCAGGGTCATCTGGGACTGCCTCCTGGAGGAATTCAGGTGTGTGAAGGCTACCTGTGTCCATTCACATTGCAATAAGATTATTCTTCCATTTACTTAGCTATATCACCTGCAGTTATTCAATTCATAGTTTCTCTCCCTTTGATTTCTACTTCTCAGGTGAGGGTGCTGTTTAGGTAAGGGTGTGATGTCTGTGCCAAAACAAAACAGGCTGTTTTAAAATCACCCATATTGAAAAAATGTAGAACAATTAGACACCCTATAACCCACACCTACACACTCATGTATCAATCTGATTGATGGATTGTGTTGTGCAGTAAGCAGGCTCAGGTGTATAACTGTGGCTCCTTCCACCTTCAAAGAATAGGCAAGAGGGCCAACCATGGAGAATAGTAAGACACTTCATTATTTCTATAACTACGCTATATTGTTTGTCTTTGTGGGCCCGTTCATGTTTTTCAGCATAAAGTACTCTGCAGCCACTTAGTGTGGTGTGAACACCAGGTGAGGCCACACACAGATTCCTGTTGAACACTGTGGCTTTAACTACCTTATTTTCTCAATAACAGTCTCTCTCCTTCACTTCATCCCTCTCTCCCCTTCTCACGAAATCCTCTAGGTTATATCAGCTGTGTCGGTGAACCCCTCCTGCATCTGAACTGGCTACATCGAGGGCACAGCATGATCAGAGGTGAGAGGTCACTTGGTCAGGTCAACAGGAAGTATTATTAAAGAGATGCTTTACATTGAAATACAGATAGAAGCAGTAGTCCCAGAGTTAATGATCCCAGGTCAGTTTATATTATACAGGAAGTAGTATTAAAGAGATGCTTTACATTGAAATACAGACAGATGCAGTAGTCCCAGAGTTAATGATCCAAGGTCAGTTTTGCATTTCAACTCCTGATTGATGACTAACAATGTTAGAATAAAAAATAAAAACACAAGGCTTACATTTACATTTAAGTCATTTAGCAGACGCTCTTATCCAGAGCGACTTACAAGTACATACATTCATACTTTTTTTTTGTACTGGTCTCTCTCTCCATCTGTCTCTCGTCTGCAGATATGTTTTGATGTGAGAGGATGCCAACCCCTAGTCCCATCATCGCCACCTCACCCTCTTTTAAGATCACCTTTGGGCCAACTAGAGACACTATTATGTAATTGTGATGAACTGAGAGAATATTTATGTAGCACTGTGTTTCATTAATCATGTGCTGCCTTCCCTGCTCCTATGTGCTTACCTCTTTCCCTTTCTGTCTTTTACACCTCTCTCTCCACCTCCTCTTTCTTCCTCTGTTTTTATAATTCACAACAGATGCGTTGTGAAATTGTAAAATTGTAAAATTGCGTCACAAATTGTAAAATTGCGTCACAAGGTCAATTCACACACAATTCGATTGCATTAACTCCACCCTGCTAATAAGGAAACCACTAGTTATGGATGTAGTATATCTGCCTGGAGCAAAAAATGGTGAGTGAAGATTGTAGTTTTTCCACAATGTATTCTGAATATTACAGCACAAGATCAGGAGTGCTACTGAAGGAAACTCACATTAAGCTCTGTGTCGCTAGTTACTAATTCACCACCGTGGGGGAAACTCAGGGGAGTTCTCATAGGCTGACAGCAAATATAGCCTCCATTTACAGGTTGAATATGAGTGAATTTCACATTACTTTTGATTATAAATTGTCAGGCTCGTTTTGAATGTCCTGATTAATATGTTTGTGTTATTGTCGCAAATCAACTGCTTTATACTTAAAAAACACTTCAACCAGTAAAATGCTCTTTAGCTAGCTTTTCCATCAGCCTGACAATGAGGGTTTGTACACTAAGTGCTTAACAAATTGGCCCATAACTTCACCAAACAATAACATAGTAGGGGTCGACCCATTATGATTCTTCAACAGCAAACAGCAAAAAAATAATAATAACAACAAAAATAACCTCCATTTACAGGTTGTTTTTGAGTGCATTTCACATTACTATTACCTATAACTTCACCTAAAAACAAGATAGACCTACTGTAGGACCCATAACTTCACCTAACAACAACACAGACCTACTGTAGAACCCATAACAATAACATAGACCTACTGTAGGACCCATAACTTCACCTAACAATAACATAGACCTACTGTAGGACCCATAACTTCACCTAACAATAACATAGACCTACTGTAGGACCCATAACTTCACCTAACAATAACATAGACCTACTGTAGGACCCATAACTTCACCTAACAATAACAGACCTACTGTAGGACCCATAACTTCACCTAACAACAACATACACCTACTGTAGGACCCATAACTTCACCTAACAACAACATAGACCTACTGTAGGACCTATACCTTCACCTAACAATAACATAGACCTACTGTAGGACCCATAACTTCACCTAACATAGGACTATATATAATTTAATATTTCAGGTGAAACATTGAAACTTAAATGTCTTTGTCATGACATTTCATAACCTGATCACCAGATAATTTTGTGAATAATCCCACAAGGCTACTCTGTAATGTGTTGTCATTCTAAATGTCCTGAATAAAGGAAAATAGCGGTGTGTGTTGTACAATAGCCTATCCATCAAAGAACAGTTCTCTACACATTATGAGCTAAGTATCTCTGTGTCCAAACAGAAATACGAGACCCTACTGTAAATCAAGCAGACAATAACATTATAAACATCAATTTGTTAGGGATGTTGGATCCAACGTGGAGCACGGCATAACTGTCTTTACCAGAGTAATGAATGAAGAAGCACTTTGGTTGTTGTTGCATGTCGTGATGTTTGTCATGTGACTGGCATTCAGAAAATGATTTCCTGGATCAGCTGATGATAGTTGAACATGTGACTAACTAAACAGCTACAGTATTAAGAATGATGTGTAATTACTGAAGAACCGCATTAATGACAGTATCCATTTGGGTGTTGTCAATAAAGTTAAGGTGACTCTCGGTTAGAACCATTGGATTTTGCAAACTCTGAAATTATTTAGGATTTCTGTGCCCATAAACTGTTTTCCCAGCGTAACATAAGGAGACACTAAATGTTACATAGAGTGCATTTCAGAGATCTGAATACAAAAAACTGTCCTAACAGGACATTAACCTGTAATGCGTTATCATTCTAAATGTCCTGAATAAAGGAACAGTTCTCTGTGCTTTATCTTGGACTTATTTTTCTACTGTATTATTGACTGTATGTTTGTTACACTCCATGTGTAACTCTGTGTTTTTGTAAGTGTCGAACTGCTTTGCTTTATCTTGGCCAGGTCACAGTTCTAAATGAGAACTTGTTCTCAACTTGCCTACCTGGTTAAATAAAGGTGAAATAAATAAAATAGATCAGCAACGGTGGCTTGCAAACAGTGGATAGTAAGTAGCCCACATTTGGAATAACTATGTATAGTTATAACTGTAGTATCCTGTATAACTGTAGTATCCTGTATAACTGTAGTATCCTGTATAACTGTAGTATCCTGTATAACTATGTATAGTTATAACTGTAGTATCCTGTATAACTGTTGTATCCTGTATAACTATGTAGTTATAACTGTAGTATCCAGTATAGTCTGGGAGGAGGTGAAACCACTCAGGCTTATTTGATGTGATCTAATGTTTTGATCATGTAGTTTTCCTTACAAGCATTCAGTCACCAAAGGGGGTTTGGTCATTCCTTTGTTAATATACTGTCTCATTGACAAAAATATTTTTGATTATTTGTTTACATCATTCCTTTGTCTCGACATACACAGTAAACGTGCCAAGGTTCTAATGTTGCCAAGGAGACACATTTTATTATTTATTTACAGTTTGGAGGGTTGGGGGTCTGACATCCAGGAGACAAATTTTATTATTTATTTACAGTTTGGAGGGTTGGGGGTCTGACATCCAGGCGACACATTTTAGTTCTAATGGTGCCGTTCTGTTATTCTTTTCAGCTTCTTTTTCCAAGCATCTTACATTACTCTGAGACTAGTTATCCTGGGATCGTACATTACTCTGAGACTAGTTATCCTGGGATCGTACATTACTCTGAGACTAGTTATCCTGGGATCTTACATTACTCTGAGACTAGTTATCCTGGGGAATAGTTTCAATACATTTGCAAAAAACCTAAACCTGTTTTTGCGTTGGCATTATGGGGTATTGTGATGTCATTATGGGGTATTGTGATGTCATTATGGGGTATTGTGAAACATTTCAGAATAAAGGGATGCACCGATATTACATTTTTGGCCAATACCGATATCCAATATTTTCCTTACCCCAAAAAACGATACCGATAACCGTTATTACAATTTTTAGAGGCCTTTTAAGCATTCTAGTACAGCATTCTAATAGTTAACACACACACGGACGCAGCGGATCCCACAGTAGTTGTCTATTATTGGTGTAGAGAGGAAGACAAAAGAGAGGGAACCCACAGATGGATAGGAAGATAGAAATGATCATTATTACTAGAAAATATTCATTTAAAATCCAGGAATTTTACAACTTTAGCTCTCTAGGTCAAGCCAGTAGGATACAGTAGGTTGTATCTCTCTAGGTCATGCCAGTAGGTTACAGTAGGTTGTATCTCTCTAGGTCATGCCAGTAGGCTACAGTAGGTTGTAACTCTCTAGGCCATGCCAGTAGGTTACAGTAGGTTGTAACTCTCTAGGTCATGCCAGTAGACTACAGTAGGTTGTATCTCTCTAGGTCATGCTAGTAGGTTACAGTAGGTTGTATCTCTCTAGGTCATGCCAGTAGGCTACAGTAGGTTGCATCTCTCCAGGTTATGCCAGTAGGTTACAGTAGGTTGTATCTCTCTAGGTCATGCCAGTAGGTTACACTAGGTTGTAACTCTCTAGGTCATGCCAGTAGGTTACAGTAGGTTGTATCTCTCTAGGTCATGCCAGTAGGTTACAGTAGGTTGTATCTCTCTAGGTCATGCCAGTAGGCTACTGTAGGTTGTATCTCTCTAGGTCATGCCAGTTGGTTACAGTAGGTTGTAACTCTCTAGGTCATGCCAGTAGGTTACAGTAGGCTGTATCTCTCTAGGTCATGCCAGTAGGCTACTGTAGGTTGTATCTCTCTAGGTCATGCCAGTAGGCTACAGTAGGTTGTAACTCTCTAGGTCATGCCAGTTGGTTACAGTAGGTTGTATCTCTCTAGGTCATGCCAGTAGGCTACAGTAGGTTGTATCCAAGTAGAAACAATTATCAACGCAATGTGGAAAGTGGCGAATTTGGTCAACAACAAAAATGAATGGCTTATTTTCTACGTGAGGTTTACTTGACCTAACAGAAGTTTCGTAATGCTTAAGTTGTTATGTGAACACGTGACATACCGACAACTTTGATAAAAACATTATAGGAGTTGTCTCCAGATCGCTATGCATATTCATGCTAGTAGCTTAGCATCTCTCTCCATTGAATACAGGCGGTGCATATTAATGCTAATAGCTTAGCATCTCTCTCCATTGAATACAGGCGGTGCATATTCATGCTAGTAGCTTAGCATCTCTCTCCATTGAATACAGGCGGTTGACGACAAAAACCCTCATAGAATATAAACAACAGATTACAATAATAAGATGTATCCACCAATCCAAAGAAAGGATAGGCGGGAGCTAGACAACACGCAGTGAAGCTTTGTGGACAACAACTCCCCTTGTTAGGGCGGAGAGACATCTTGTCAGTATATCCATAATCTTTGGTGTAGCCAACCCAACTCTCACATGGCACTATTGGGGGGCACGGTGTGTAGTAAAACATCACTCCATGAAAATCACTACAAGCAGTGCCCCCCAGTCTGCGGTCAGCAGATAGACCCTTCTCAAATATATATGTTAAGTCACTTTTTGGAAACGGAACAGAGAAAACAAGGGGTAGCTTGTTCTCTATGTCATCTGATTCTAGACATATCAGTCATCATCCTGGGCCCTCCGTTGAAGAGGTATTGACGAGCCAACTCCGAATATCCAAAGTTAAAAACACATTTAAGGCGGTACTTACTGGTGTTAATCAGATCTCCTATCTCCACCTCTTCATCTTTCAATGTGATAGTATTCTCCCCTTCCTTCTTCACTCCAAAAACGGCATCCGCCTCTTTCTCTTCCTCCTCTTCTTTAGCTGTAACCTCCTCCTCCTCTTTCACTCTGAAAGCGTCTTCCTCCTCTTTCACTGTAACGTCTGTCTCTTCTTCTTTCACCGTAACAGCCTCACCCTCTACTTCTTGTTTCACTGTGACATCCTCTTCTTCCTCCTCCTCTTTCACGACAATGTTCAGCCCCAGAGCTTCTTTCTCCGTCCAGCAGACCGCCTCTTCTTTAACGAGAGTGGAGTAGTTTATTGAACTCATGGTCGGGGATGTTAGCTAGCTAGCTATCATTAGCGACTAGGCTAGTGCTAATTTAACCAGCCAGCTACTATAGTTGACTAATACAAAATAACGTAATATTAAATTAAATAGGTTAACAAGTAGATACGACCTAAGTGTGTCTAACACACAGTAGCTAATATACACCGAAAGCGTATAAATAGCTTGAATCTTTCGGCTATGTTGGCTAGCAAGCTACCGAGGTGGTTGACGAGCTGTTTATGAAGAACCGTCCACTAGATTATACGTCACGCTGGCAGCGACGCCTGAATGACGCACATCGCCGTCTGCTGACTGGAGGGGAAATGCAGTTGAGGATCATATTTTATTTTCAGACAAAGATTATTGTAAATATATGTAATTAAATAATACCATTGAGTGGTGCAGCGGTCTAAGGTACTGCATGGCAGTGCTAGAGGCGTCACTAGAGGCGTCACCCGGGTTCGATCCCGGGCTGTACCACAACCTGCCGTGATCGGGAGTTCCATAGGGCGGCACACAATTGGCCAAGCGTCGCCCGGTGTTTCCTCCTACACATTGGTGCAGCTGGCTTCCGGGTTAAGCGGGCGGGTGTTAAGAAGCGCGGTTTGACGGGTCATGTTTCAGAGGACGCGTGACTCGACCTTCGCCTCCTGAGCCCGTTGGGGAGTTGCAGCGATGAGACAAGATCCACATTGGGGAGTTGCAGCGATGAGACAAGATCCACATTGGGGAGAAAAAACGGGCGTAAAATGATAAAAAATGCTTAAATAATGACAACAAACAAAGGTTGCATCCCAACGTGGCAATAAACAGTAGGCAAAGTGACCAGGACAAAATGAACTCAAACGTTTTACCATTGGAACACTTGATGTAATGATGTAATAATGGACAAAATGAACTCAAACGTTTTACCATTTCACCCACCATTTACAACAACGTCACTGAGCACCATCACTGTCTTTCCTTCGTGGATCTCCTGCATGTTTACATATCTGGCATTACTCATCTCATATGTATATACTGTATTCTATCCTATTCTACTGTATCTTAGTCTATGTATTACTCATCTCATATGTATATACTGTATTCTATCCTATTCTACTGTATCTTAGTCTATGTATTACTCATCTCATATGTATATAGTGTATTCTATTCATTAACAAATACTAAGAGGGACCAAGAGTCTTTTGATTGGTCAGTCATTGGGTTCATTTGTTGAAATCAAATCAAGCTTTATTTATACAGCACATTTCAGACATGGATGCAACACAATGGCTTCACAAGAAAAAACAAATAAAAAAAATGAAATATTTAGTACACAACAAACAGAAGACTAACAACTGAAAGACTAATGAGCAGCCTAAGGAAATGCCATTGATTAAAATATTAATTGGATGCAATGCAAATTCAAGGTATTTTTTTTTTAGGAGGGGTTCATCGCTCCCTGGTACCATATAGAACAGAAACAGTAACTCATGCCCTGGAATGTGGTCTCTTTAGGTTTTTATCACCCAAAAGACATTGTAAATGTCCTGTCAGTGTTTTCTCCCAGAGGCAAGTCCTCAGTAGAACACACAGACACAATAGTTCTAAGAACCCTCTATTCTGTTGCATAAAACAACCATTTGATCCAATAAAAGTATTATAACATAATGTTGCAGTTTTGCTCTCAGTGTCCACTGAAAGTTGACTAGTAACAACAACTGGGACATAAAAGTCACCCACCATGAGACCCACTAAATCTGCCCAAGAAGAGGCAAACAAAAGAACTGGTGTTACACATACTGACTAACGAGGTGTCACCAATCAGTGAGCCCTACGTGCTAACAAGCTATACTTGCTAAAGTCCAACCTTAAAACATAAATGGAAAAACGAAAGCCTGGAACACCTTTCCCCTTAAGACAACAAATAAAACCTATAATTTTTGTTGGACAAGTTTGCTCACCACCAACAGAAAACAACTTCCATTTCACATTATAATCAACTACAATGCTTCACCTTCTACAATATAAACATAGTGTCTACTGGCTGTCAACAATTAAAAACAAGAAAAAACACGTATTTCTAAATAATAATATACAATCGTATTATTTTTTTCTCCTTTTTCATTCTATAGAATCCTAAAACTCACTGGCTTCTAGAACTCTCGTCCCCTTGGAACGAGCCCAAACAAAACTAATCTCCAATACGGAAAACCGTGCAGTCAAAATAAATTGTGATCCATGGCAACGCAAGGGCTAAACGCAAAACTATGACTGTCCCCCCTTGAAACAATCAGCAACCAAGTTGTCCTTAACACGGACATGTCTGATTTCAAGAGGAAAATCCTGCAATATCCGTAGTAACTTTCCACCTCACTGCGGAGCTTCTCTCTCTTTTCAGAGTTCACTCGATAGGCATGTTGTTGGATCGGGACCCAGTCCCCAATGTCATGCTCTAGTAAATTTGGTTTGGCACATCTGAGAATTAAACCTGCTATTCTAAAAGAAGGGCAACAATGTCAATATAATTATACCCGTAAATTGTCAGTTGATTGCATAAATAATTATGATTACTAAAAGTTACATGAATTGTAAATATGAATGATCAAAACCAAATAGACACCCCTTTGTTAATATGTATTGTCAATAATTAACTTAATGGTAAGGCATGGTATAATAAAAAAATATATATATTTTTTTGATTGCATTGTCTTATTTTCAACAACTTTTCAATTACATTGTGCTAGGTGGGATAGCCTCAATGTCAAAACACAGTTTTAACGTGTCCAAATCAATAACCAATATGCAGAAACAGTTTGGGATAAATTGAAAACCTAAACATAACGTGCTATTTACACAAACATCTGCCACAATAATCATATTTCTTTTCTTTTTTTTTAAACAAGCTCCTTATAAACTGCACAAGCACCAGAAACGCTGTTGTTTTGACAAGTAGCAATAAATCACTGATATCGATTAGGGGGGAAATCAGGTTGTACGTGCTGTTGAAAGTAACAACTAAAAAAACACGTGGAAATGGGAGATTTTACCTCACTGGTTAGAGGACAACCTGCAGAAGACAGTCAGCTACATTTTGCAGTGATGCATTTAAATGTAGGGGTCACTAAACAAAGGAACACAACACTTATTTGTCATCACTCAACGATATCATGTTGAAATCAATTGTGTGACAGAAGGGAGATGAGGTTGCACGTCCTGTTAAAACTAACAGCTCAAAAACCACACGGAATCTGGGAATAATGTGTACATCACTGGTTAGAGGACAACTAGTTTTTTGTTAGTCACTTTCTGATAAATCTCATAAATAGTCATCTTCCAATTCAGAGCCTGGATTTTCCCCCTGAGGCCAATATCCATATCATGTTGAAATCAATAGAACAGGGGGCAAACGTTTAGGGTTCTACATTGTGACATCATTAAAATACTCCTACTACAATGTTAAAACATTCTACATTATGACATCATTACACACTCCTCCTACAATGTTTAAACATTCTACATTGTGACATTATTTCATTGATATCATGAAACAACTCCTTGATGTATTTTATGTTTAATCAGAGATCTGAGATACAGGGGAAGGGAAGTATCCCTTCCCCCGTGTGTGTCCACTTGTGTATATTCAGGCTGTTTTGCTGAGTAAAACTCTTCCCACATCGATCACAGCTATAAGATTTCTCTCCTGTGTGTGTTCTAAGGTGTATAGTTAGATAACTAGAAGTAGTAAAACTCTTCCCACATTGATCACATAACGGATTCTCTCCTGTGTGTGTTCTCTGGTGCACTGTCAGATAGTTAGAAGTACTAAAACTCCTCCCACATTGATCACAGCTATATGGTTTCTCTCCCGTGTGTGTTCTCTGGTGCACTGTCAGTTGGCCAGATTGACAATAACTCTTCCCACATTGATCACAGCTATAAGGTTTCTCTCCTGTGTGTGTTCTCTGGTGTATTGTTAGAGAGCCAAATGTAGAAAAACTCTTCCTACATTGATCACAGCTATATGGTTTCTCTCCTGTGTGTATTCTATGGTGTGCAGTCAGATTGCTAGATGTAAAATAACTCTTCCCACATTGAGCACAGCCATATGGTTTCTCTCCTGTGTGTGTTCTTTGGTGTGCAGTCAGATCGCTAGAATTAACAAAACTCTTCCCACATTGAGCACAGCCATATGGTTTCTCTCTTGTGTGAATTCTCTGATGAATTTTAATGCATGATGAGGAGGTAAATCTCTTCCCACATTGACCACAGCAATAAGGTTTCTCTCCTGTGTGGAATCTCTGATGAATTTTAATGCCTGATGAGGAGGTGAATCTCTTCCCACAGTCAGAGCAGCGGTGAGGTTTCTTTCCTGTCGATCTCTGCTGGTGTTTCTTGAGGAGTTCTGACGTGGAGAGACTCTTCTCTGCCTCGGCAGCGTCATGATGTAGTTGAGACTCCCCAGAGGATCCACGATAGTCCCGTCTCTCTCCTGTGTGAACAACAAAGTCAGACGGTTAAAGGGCCACAACAGCAGAAATCCACTGTTTATTTGAGGTAAAAGGTGATGCCCAGAGGTCTGTTAAATTATTTTACAATTGTCTTAAGACAGTCAAACCTAAGCAGTGTACCAGACGACCTTCGATCTCCAAAAAGGTCCCTTTCTGTGTTTGCTAAAATTGCAGCACGAGGGCGATGCACACACAATTTGATTGCAGAAACACCTCCCTGCTAATGAGGAAACCACTAGTTATGGATGTAATATATCTGCCTGGAGCAAAAATGGTGAGCAAAGATTTTAGTTTTCCACAATGTAGTCTGAATATTACAGCGCAAGATCAGGAGTGCTACTGAAGGAAACTCACATTAAGCTCTGTGTCTATTCACTAATTCACCACCGTGGGGGAAAACTCAGGGCAGTTCTCATAGGCTGACAGCAAAAATAGCCTCCATTTCCAGGTTGTTTATGAGTGCATTTCACATTACTTTTGGATAATAACTGTAACGCTCGTTTGAATCTCCTGCTTAATATGTTTGTGTTATTGCCGCAAATCAACTGCTTTATACTTATAAAACACTTCAACCAGTAAAATGCTCTTTAGCTAGCTTTGCCATCAGCCTGAAACTGAGGGTTTGTACATTAAGTGTTTAACAAATTGGCCCATAACTTCACCTAACAACAACATAGACCTACTGTAGGACCCATAACTTCACCTAACAATAACATAGACCTACTGTAGGACCCATAACTCCACCTAACAATAACATAGACCTACTGTAGGACCCATAACTCCACCTAACAATAACATAGACCTACTGTAGGACCCATAACTTCACCGAACCTCAATAACTACAGACATACTAGAGCATATGTGTGTTGTACAATAGCCTATATATCAAAAAACAGTTCACCACAAATAATGAGCTAAGTAGCTCTGTGTGCAAACAGACTAAAGAGACCCTACTGTAAATGTAACGGATGTGAAATGGCTAGCTAGTTAGCGGGTACGCGCTAGTAGCATTTCAATCAGTTACGTCACTTGCTCTGAGACTTAAGTAGGGTTTCCCCTTGCTCTGCAAGGGCCGCGGCCTTTGTGGAGCGATGGGTAACGATGCTTCGTGGGTGACTGTTGTTGATGTGTGCAGAGGGTCCCTGGTTCGCGCCCGTGTCGGGGCGAGGGGACGACGTAAAGTTATACTGTTACATAAATCAAGCAGACAATAACATTATACACATCAATTTGTTACGGATGTTGGAACCAACGTGGAGCACGGCATAATTGTCTTTACCAGAGTAATGAATGAAGAAGCACTTTGGTTGTTGTTGCATGTCGTGATGTTTGTTATGTGACTGGAATTCAGAAAATGATTTCCTGGATCAGCTGATGATAGTTGAACATTTGACTTTAACTAAACAGCTACAGTATTAAGAATGATGTGTAATTACTGAAGAACCACGTTAATGACAGTATCCATTTGGGTGTTGTCAATAAAGCTAAGACTTAAATGTATATATATACACTGCTCAAAAAAATAAAGGTAACACTTAAACAACACAATGTAACTCCAAGTCAATCACACTTCTGTGAAATCAAACTGTCCACTTAGGAAGCAACACTGATTGACAATAAATTTCACATGCTGTTGTGCAAATGGAATAGACAAAAGGTGGAAATTATAGGCAATTAGCAAGACACCCCCAAAAAAGGAGTGATTCTGCAGGTGGTGACCACAGACCACTCTCAGTTCCTATGCTTCCTGGCTGATGTTTTGGTCACTTTTGAATGCTGGCGGTGCTCTCACTCTAGTGGTAGCATGAGACGGAGTCTACAACCCACACAAGTGGCTCAGGTAGTGCAGTTCATCCAGGATGGCACATCAATGCGAGCTGTGGCAAAAAGGTTTGTTGTGTCTGTCAGCGTAGTGTCCAGAGCATGGAGGCGCTACCAGGAGACAGGCCAGTACATCAGGAGACGTGGAGGAGGCCGTAGGAGGGCAACAACCAAGCAGCAGGACCGCTACCTCTGCCTTTGTGCAAGGAGGTGCACTGCCAGCGCCCTGCAAAATGACCTCCAGCAGGCCACAAATGTGCATGTGTCTGCTCAAACGGTCAGAAACAGACTCCATGAGGGTGGTATGAGGGCCCGACGTCCACAGGTGGGGGTTGTGCTTACAGCCCAACACCGTGCAGGACGTTTGGCATTTGCCAGAGAACACCAAGATTGGCAAATTCGCCACTGGCGCCCTGTGCTCTTCACAGATGAAAGCAGGTTCACACTGAGCACATGTGACAGACGTGACAGAGTCTGGAGACGCCGTAGAGAACGTTCTGCTGCCTGCAACATCCTCCAGCATGACCGGTTTGGCGATGGGTCAGTCAAGGTGTGGGGTGGCATTTCTTTGTGGGTCCGCACAGCCCTCCATGTGCTCGCCAGAGGTAGCCTGACTGCCAATAGGTACCGAGATGAGATCCTCAGACCCCTTGTGAGACCATATGCTGACACATGCACATTTGTGGATGCGGGCAGCGATCGGTTGAAGAGCATGCATTTAGTTTTACTAGCATATAAGAGCAGTTGGAGGCCACGGAAGGAGTGTTGTATGGCGTTGAAGCTCGTATGGAGGTTTGTTAACACAGTGTCCAAAGAAGGGCCAGATGTATACAGAATGGTGTCGGCTGCGTAGAGATGGATCAGAGAAACACCCACAGCAAGAGTTACATCATTGATATATACAGAGAGTCAGCCTGAGAATTGAACCCTGTGGCACCCCCATAGAGACTGCCAGAGGTCCGGACAACAGGCCCTCCGATTTGACACACTTTACTCCATCAGAGAAGTAGTTGGTGAACCAGGCGAGGCAGTCATTAGAAAAACCGAGGATACTGAGTCTGCCGATAAGAATATGGTGATTGACATTGTCGAAAGCCTGGCCAGGTTGATGAAGACGGCTGCACAGTACTGTCTTTTATCGATGGCGGTTATGATATCGTTTAGTAACTTGAGCGAGGCTGAGGTGTACACGTGACCAGCTCGGAAACTGGATTGCACAGCGGAGAAGGTACGGTGGGATTTAAAATGGTCAGTGATCAGTGAGTTTGTTAACTTGACTTTCGAAGACTTTAGAACGGCAGGGCAGGATGGATATAGGTCTGTAATATTTTGTGTCTAGTGTCACCCCCTTTAAAGAGGGGGATGACCTCGGAAGCGTTCCAATCTTCAGGAATCTCGGACGATACGGAAGAGAGGTCGAACAGACTAGTAATAGGGGTTGCCACAATGGCGGCGGATAATTTTAGAAAGAGAGGGTCCAGATTGTCTAGCCCAGCTGATTTGTACGGGTCCAGGTTTTGCAACTCTTTCAGAACATCAGCTATCTGGATTTGGGTGAAGGAGAAGCTGGGGAGGCTTGGGGAAGTAGCTGAGGGGGGTGGGGAGCTGTTGGCCGGGGTTGGGGTAGCCAGGAGGAAAGCATGGCCAGCCATAGAGAAAGGCTTATTGAAATTCTCAATTATCGTGGAGTTATCGGTGGTGACAGTGTTTCCTAGCCTCAGTGTAGTAGGCAGCTGGGTTGAGGTACTCTTATTATCCATGGACTTTACAGTGTCCCCAAAACGTTTTGGAGTTAGAGCTACAGGATGCAAATTTCTGTTTGAAAAAGCTAGCCTTTGCTTTCCTAACTGACTGTGTGTATTGGTTCCTGACTTCTCTGAAAAGTTGCATATCGCAGGGACTATTCGATGCTAGTGCAGTACTCCACCGGATGTTTTTGTACTGCCCGAGGGCAGTCAGGTCTGGAGTGAACAAAGGGCTATATCTGTTCTTAGTTCTACATTTTTTGAAAGGGGCATGCTTATTTAAGGTGGTGAGGAAATTACAATTAAAAAACAACCAGGCATCCCCTACTGAAAGGATGAGGTCAATATCCTTCCAGGATATATCCAGGTTAACGGATTTAGGGTTGTACCTGGTGGGTTCCTTGATCATTTGTGTGAGATTGAGGGCATCTAGCTTGGATTGTAGGACGGCGGGGGTGTTAACCTCACTAGGGTAGGGGGCACTATTTTCACCTCCGGATGAAAAGCGTGCCCAAAGTAAACTTGGTAGATTTAGATAGAAAACACTATCTATCACAGGTCTAAAAAATATAGCAGATCCGTATCATATTGGGTGAGGCGGGTTGCCGGAAGGTATATTTAATTTTTTTAAATGAAAAAGATTGAAATATATTGCAATATATACAAAAAAGGTTGAAAAAAAACAAACCATTTACAACAAACACGTCTTACTGCTACACGCCATCTTGGATTATAAAATGACTCTGTTAAAAACCATTGGATTTAGCAAACTCTAAAATTATTTAGGATTTCTGTGCCCACAAACTGTTTTCCCAGCGTAACATAAGGAGGCACTAAATGATACATAGTTCGAGTGCATTTCAGAATACAAAAAAACTGTCCGACAGCAAGATCCCGTATTTAAGTTGAAGTTCATCATATGACAAGCGTAACATTATGACTATAACCAATGTTCCCTGAAGGAGGGAAATTAGGAACAACATAGTATCAAATCCACGCCTCGCTGGAAGCCCCGCCTTCCACAGGTGATGAGAGTGAGACTTGGATTTATTCCTTAAATTTAATACTGCTCTTCACCGACCCAGGAAAGGCGGGGACAAACAGGCGTTGTACCTCATTTCCCTCCTTCAGGGAAGTGCAATTATAATCAAAGTTACACTCCCTTTCAGTCATTCAACTTCGGTACAACATACTACGGGGAAATACAATCATTCCCGATGCCGACCCCTACGGATACTAAATGAAACAGCCCATGGCAGACCACCCAGACTTGACCCTACAAGATGCGCCAGTTTTATCAATTTATTTTTTGTCTTTTGTTTGAAACACTCCTGTCAATGTTGAGTAAGGACACACACACCTGATTACACATATAGAGGTAGGACTAGTCTACCTGGTTACACATACAGAAGTAGGACTAGTCTACCTGGTTACACATACAGAAGTAGGACTAGTCTACCTGGCCGGCACACAAATGTAGGCCTATAAATGTGCCCATTTGGGGATGTCTGATGGTATTTCTCATTGTCTTAACGCTGCACCACTAATGAGTTGTGGAGCTTCTCAAAGTAACTTTTTCCTCACCTCCAAACAGCAAGTAAACAAAATCTAATCAAAATCAATTAAAAATGACAATAGTTCCTCAAAGTAAAACAGCAAGTAAAAATCACAATCAAATGCAAAAAAATCGAAATCAATTGCGAATGACAATAGTTCCTCAAAGTATTTTCGTAAAATATTTCCAGCTCTCACCCTTTCGATAACCACTCAGCATTAAAGGGAAAAACGTAATTCTATGATCCAGTGGAAATGTCATAAAATACCTGATTACTTCTTATCCTTTGCACAAATAGCCTATAGCTGTGTCTGTCCAGAACTCACTGGAGCAGGAAACTGAGGGCCTAGAATATTTTATATAATGTTGCAAGCTTGCTATCCGAGTTTCCTGACCCAGTTGATAGTTGAAACAATGTTTCAAGTTTGTAGTAGACAGGCCATGTGCAGCCAATGTGATTTCTAGGATATTTATTTTTATCAGGATATTTTCTACCTGCAGAATGCAATGTTTTAATTTGTTGGCTTTGTGTCGGCTATCTTTACATAGTTGGCAATGGCAATAACAGTTACTTTTAGATTTGTATAATTTTCATTTAGATAGATTGAAGATTAATCACAGACACTAATTTTGAGATACTATTATAAATTAAATGAAACTGTTCCAGTAAAATGTGCATATGAAAATCATAACTGGCACGCAGATTGGTAGAAATGGTCAGATAAATTGGCATTCCAACTGGAAAAGGTTGCAGACTGATGGTGTAGTCAAATACTAGTCTATTATTCTATCTATCTGTAGTCTATTAGTCTATTACTGCAAACTTCAGGAGCAAAACGGCAGAATTTACGAAGTCCAGCAGCGGAGGGGGGACTCCCTCTGGTCGGGTTGTGTTGACGACCGGCTCCCTCTGGTCGGGTTATGTTGACGACCGGCTCCCTCTGGTCGGGTTATGTTGACGACCGGCTCCCTCTGGTCGGGTTATGTTGACGACCGGCTCCCTCTGGTCGGGTTATGTTGACGACCGGCTCCCTCTGGTCGGGTTATGTTGACGACCGGCTCCCTCTGGTCAGGTTATGTTGACGACCGGCTCCCTCTGGTCGGGTTGTGTTGACGACCGGCTCCCTCTGGTCGGGTTGTGTTGACGACCGGCTCCCTCTGGTCGGGTTGTGTTGACGACCGGCTCCCTCTGGTCGGGTTGTGTTGACGACCGGCTCCCTCTGGTCGGGTTATGTTGACGACCGGCTCCCTCTAGTTATGACTCAGTCATTTGTGTGTCTTAATTATTTAATCAAACAGAATGCTTAAAGCATCATACAAGTTCAGTACATACAGATTTTATAAAAACACATGGGGCGATTGGTAGAAAGAACAGATGACTCTTGGTTGACCAAGATGTATTTTAGTTGGGGACAGCACTAGAACATGATTTTGGGGATCCCAGGTGGCGCAGCGGACACTTCATCTCAGTGCTTGAGGCGTCACAACAGACACCCTGGATCAAATCCAGGCTGTATTACAACCGGCCGTGATTGGGAGTCCCATAGGGCGGCGCACAATTGGCCCAGCACCGTCCAGTGTAGGCAGTCATTGTAAATAAGAATTTGTTCTTAACTGACTTGCCTAGTTAAATAAAGGTTACATTTAAATAAATAAGTAAATAGTGTTTCATGACAAACCATTTTTTACAAATCTGTCAAGGCACCAACTTTGAGAAGGGTTTAAAACAAAGGTTTCAAACCAATTCATGAATGTAATTGCTTCTAGGTATGTCTTGCCATTAATGTAAAGGCATGGGAAAAAATTGGCTGAATATTATACAATGACTTATCAACAGCTCTTATAATTAGCCTCCACAGGAAATCTACACTGGCAATTCTAGAATATACGATATAGCCTAGAAACCTGGTTAAACTATCACTATGACATCATGGATGAATTCTAGAATATACTATATATCCTAGAAACCTGGTTAAACTATCACTATGACATCATGGATGAATACTAGAATATACTATATAGCCTAGAAACCTGGTTAAACTACCACTATGACATCATGGATGAATTCTAGAATATACTATATATCCTAGAAACCTGGTAAAACTATCCTTATGACATCATGGATGAATTCTAGAATATACTATATATCCTAGAAACCTGGTTAAACTATCATTATGATATCATGGATGGCCAGTCCTTGTATTCATAGTGTAGTGAATTCAGGGGGTAGCCCTGAGCTGAACTCAAACCAACACCTTATAACTGTTACGCCTAGATGTCTTAACTTCTTGACGAGATCGCTAGGTGTTGGGTTACGGTTGCTACAATAGCTTTCTCTATGAATTTGAGAGTGGTTACATTTCTCCAGACCCCATCCCTCAGCTGTTTACCAAACCAAGTCTCTGGGCAGCCATTTTGTTGCTGTTTAAATACTAGGTTGTCCCTTTAAAAAGCCACAAATCAATCAACCAATCTGAAGTTGAAACAATAACAAAGCAGTCATTCCACAACTGTTTTGGTAATAAGATGATGATGGGGCTGGAGACATTTAACTACTCTCAAATTCATAGACATACCTATGGATGAAAGGACTGACCATCCATGATATCAACATTATAGTTTTAACCATGTTGAGGCTATACAGTGTTGATTTACATTGTTTCTAAACATTGGAGTAAAAAAAGCTTATTTGGGGTTCTGATGGGGTACAACAGTTGAACTAAGCTCATGAGGCATGTGTTATATTCTCCAAGAATCAATGGCTATAAATAAATCATTTAAAAGTCAAAATATGGATGTAGCAATTGCCGATTTCCCCTTTAACACCAAACATCAGTTCAACAACTGCAGAGTTTGTACCTCTGTATTTAAGACAGTACTTACCAGTGGTAATCACGGCCCGGTTTCTCAAAACCATCTTATGGCTAAGTTCATCTTTAGAACCACTGGATGCCTTAAATTGCGTTTGGGAAATCGGGCCCAGATATCCAGTTTCTTCCTCCTCTTCTTCCGATGAGACCGTAAACTCCCCATCCTCCGCTTTCACTTCAAAAACTGAATCCTCCTCATCTTTTACTGTAACACCCTCCTCCTCTTTCACTCTGAACGCCTCTTCTTTCACTGTAACGTCTTCCTCTTCTTTCACTGAAACGTCTTTCTCTTCTTCTTTCAGGGTAACAACCTCACCCTCTACTTGTTTTTGTATTGTAACATCCTTCTCTTCCTCCTCTTCTTTGATGAGAGCTTCTTTCTCCGTCCAGCAAACCGTCTCTTCTTCACCAGGAAGAGAGTAATTTAGTGAACTCATGGTCGGAGATGTTAGCTAGCTAGGCTAATGCTAACTTAACCAGCCCGCCAGCTGAATAATAACAACAACACCGTAAATATGAAATGAAATAGGATAACTAACTAGACGACAGACGAGGGTTTAAAACACAGTGGCTAATATACACTAAAGCGTCTAAAGAGCTTTATTGGTTCGGCTATTTTGTCTAGCAAGCTACCGAGGTGGCGGACTAACTGTTGCTGCTGCTGAAAGAAGCGTTCCGTCCACTAGATTATACGTCACACTAACAGCATTGCGTTCCGTCCACTAGATTATACGTCACACTAACAGCATTGCCTTAAAATCGCACACCGCCATCTGCTGACTGGAGTGGGTAACGCTCAGTCTGAACCTCTGACTGCGATGGTGATGTGCGACTTTAAGACAATCACGCTAGTGTGACGTAAAATATATATTATAATGTTCAGACAAAAGGTTAGTGTAGGAAGCATGAGTTTTTACTCACCAGTGTAACTATACAGTGTGGTTAAAGACTTAGTAACTTAGTTGTGTTCACGATCTGGTTCCCTATAAACACAACCAGTTATGTTTTTGAATTATCACATATGTATTAATTTATTTCGGGATTCTGGGTAATCCACAGCAGATTTATGGAGAATTGCTGTGGGTGAGTTCAAAATTGAATAGACCCGGGATAGAAATATATAAAGTTGACATTACATCATAAAATCCCCCTTTTATATCATACATTAGCAATTTATGTTTTAGTAACTACTGTTGTTGGTTTGGCGTCAAATAAACCTACTATAATAAATAATAATAATAAATAATAATAAATAATAAACCTCTCTTTATATGTTATTTGCAAAATCTCAGTTTTCCATGTGGGTTTTATGCTAAAGTTCCCTCTTTCAAGTTGGTATCTAACTGGAAAATGCATCTTCTTTAGGAGTGATATTTTTACCCTGTCGACTACTGATCATTCATCCACACTGTGTGTCTCATCAATGCAGGTCATTTATGACAAATGTATAAAGTATATGTTTTATAAACTCATGAACACCAGGCAGTTTATTAGCCCGGTTTTGTTTGTTTAGGTGTGTTATACTTCTTCACCACCAGAGGGGGACATTGAGTAATTTCCAGGATAATTTGATATATTTTGAGGATGACAGTTTTTTCTGATGTAGTGAATATGAGACACATGGAAACAATGTATTTATTTTATTATAGTAAATTAGGAATTAGTAGGAATTGTTAAATCCACTATACGATCACAATGACTTTGATAGACATTTCAATAGTTTTTTTGTTCGTATATTATAGGGCAGATTTATGTAGAATAGCTGTGGGTTTTTGTTTTTGTAAACTTTTCGATGGGGATGTTATGTCTACGGTAGCAGTGTAGACGTCTTTGTCCTGTCGTGTCCCGTGTCCCTTGTATATATCTTTTTACATCTTTTTCAAAATATTTTCTTAAACCTCAACTTCTAAATACTCTCCTGCAACCCGCCTCACCCAATGTGGCGTGGATCTGCTTTTTTCTAAAGTATTTCTATTTACTTCTGATCTGGAATCCATCAACTGAAGATAGCCAGCTAACTACCTACCAGCTATCAGTTAGCAAACCATTGCTAGCGGTCATCAGCTAACCTTTAGCTCGGAAAGCTCTCGCTAGTTCGAACAACGTGACTAAAACCAGAGCATAACGGACCTATTTCTCTCCATATCCCCGGACTCCTACCGCAAACTCTGAACATTTTCATCTGGATCTTCGCAACTAGCTAACCACAATCCCGGGTGACCACTCCTGGCTAGCGTTTCCATTCCGGAGCAAGCACCAATTAGCCTGAAGCTAGCCCGGCTAGGGCTCCTGTGCTACCACTGAAGCCCACTCCTGGGCTACAATATCCGGACCCCTTTACTGCCGGTACGGAGCACGGAACCCCGCCGATCCTCTACGACTGGAATACCGACATAATCTGCCCGAGGACTCCAACAGGCCCCCCAGGCGTGACGCCCGCTGAAGGCCCAAACTAGGCCTGCTAGCTACCTAGAGCTACCTAGAGCTACCTAGAGCTACCTAGAGCTACCTGGAACCCTACTAATTCCACGACTGGTCTATCGACGTCACCGCACGAAGAGGCAAGAACAGACTCCCCCCCCCCATCGACGTCCCCCAAATGCTAACTTGCTAGCCCCGGTCTGCTAACTGCTAGCTTGCCTGCCCCGGTCTGCTAACGGCTAGCTTATCTTGCAGCTAGCGCAGCGAGGGAGCTAGCACCAGTTAGCACCAGTTAGCAAACACAATTCTACAATTCACAACCTCTCTTTCGCTATCGCCATCCGGCTTGGATTCTCTGTCGACACGACCACGTCTGGTCTGCAGACGAATACCCATCCGCTGTGCCCTCAACCGGCCTCCGTCTGAGCAGACCCCCTCCGTCTGAGCAGACCACCCCCCCGGGCTACTAACTTTAAACGCGTGCTAGCTTAGTGGAGGCCTCACTGCTCCATCTACGGCTGCCCCCTGGACACTATGATCACTTGGCTACATAGCTGATGCCTGCCGGACTGTCCATTAATTCACGGTACTCCATTCTGTTTATTTGTGTTTTATCTGTCGGCTCTGTCCTTTAACTCAGGATCTATGTGTAGTTAATCCGACCCTCTCTGCCTAGTCGTCGCCATTTATTTTTTATTTTTTTATTTTTTTACATTCTGTTGCTGTGTTAGCTGACTAGCTGCTGTTATTCTCACCTGTTGTTTTAGCTAGCTCTCCCAATCAAGACCTGCAATCACTTTATGCCTTATTGTATGTCTCTCTCAAATATCAATATGCCTTGCATACTGTTGCTCAGGCTAGTTATCATTGTTTTGGTTTGCAATGGACCCCGTAGTTCCACTCTCCGTACCTCTGATACCTCCTTTGTCCCACCCCCCACACATGCGGTGACCTCACCCATTGAGACCAGCATGTCCAGAGATACAACCTCTCTTATCATCACCCAGTGCCTGGGCTTGCCTCCGCTGTACCCGTGCCCCACCATACCCTGGTCTGCACATTATGCCCAGAATCTATTCTACCACGCCCATAAATCTGCTCCTTTTATTCCTTGTCCCCAACGCTCTAGGCGACCAGTTTTGATAGCCTTTAGCCGCACCCTCATCCTACTACTCCTCTGTTCCTCGGGTGATGTGGAGGTAAACCCAGGCCCTGCATGTCCCCAGTCACCCTCATTTGTTGACTTCTGTGATCGAAAAAGCCTTGGCCTCATGCATGTCAACATCAGAAGCCTCCTCCCTAAGTTTGCCTTACTCACCGCTTTAGCACACTCCGCCAACCCTGATGTCCTTGCCGTGTCCGAATCCTGGCTTAGGAAGGCCACCAAAAACCCTGAGATTTCCATACCCAACTATAACACTTTCCGTCAAGATAGAACTGCCAAAGGGGGAGGAGTTGCAATCTACTGCAGAGATAGCCTGCAAAGTTCTGTCATACTTTCCAGGTCTATGCCCAAACAGTTCGAACGTCTAATTTTAAAAATTAATCTCTCCAGAAATAAGTCTCTCACTGTTGCCGCCTGCTACCGACCCCCCTCAGCTCCCAGCTGTGCCCTGGACACCATCTGTGAATTGATCGCTCCCCATCTAGCTTCAGAGTTTGTTCTGTTAGGTGACCTAAACTGGGATATGCTTAACACCCCGGCAGTCCTACAATCTAAGCTTGATGCCCTCAATCTCACACAAATCATCAAGGAACCCACCAGGTACAACCCTAAATCCGTAAACATGGGCACCCTAATTGACATTATCCTGACCAACTTGCCCTCCAAATACACCTCTGCTGTCTTCAATCAAGATCTCAGCGATCACTGCCTCATTGCCTGTATCCGCCACGGGTCCGCGGTCAAACGACCACCCCTCATCACTGTCAAACGCTCCCTAAAACACTTCTGCGAGCAGGCCTTTCTAATCGACCTGGCCCGGGTACCCTGGAAGGATATTGACCTCATCCCGTCAGTTGAGGATGCCTGGTCATTCTTTAAAAGTTACTTCCTCACCATATTAGACAAGCATGCTCCGTTCAAAAAATGCAGAACCAAGAACAGATATAGCCCTTGGTTCACTCCAGACCTGACTGCCCTCGACCAGCACAAAAACATCCTGTGGCGAACTGCAATAGCATCGAAGAGCCCCCGCGATATGCAATTGTTCAGGGAAGTCAGGAACCATTACACGCAGTCAGTCAGGAAAGCAAAGGCCAGCTTTTTCAAGCAGAAATTTGCATCCTCCAAAAAGTTCTGGGATACTGTAAAGTCCATGGAAAACAAGAGCACCTCCTCCCAGCTGCCCACTGCACTGAGGCTAGGTAACACGGTCACCACTGATAAGTCCGTGATAATCGAAAACTTCAACAAACATTTCTCAATGGCTGGCCATGCCTTCCTCCTGGCGACTCCAACCTTGGCCAACAGCCCCGCCCCCCCCGCTTCTCCTTTACCCATATCCAGATAGCAGATGTTCTGAAAGAGCTGGAAAACCTGGACCCATACAAATCAGCTGGGCTTGACAATCTGGACCCCCTATTTCTGAAACTGTCCGCCGCCATTGTCGCACCCCTATTACCAGCCTGTTCAACCTCTCCTTCGTATCATCTGAGATCCCCAAGGATTGGAAAGCTGCCGCGGTCATCCCCCTCTTCAAAGGGGGAGACACCCTGGACCCAAACTGTTACAGACCTATATCCATCCTGCCCTGCCTAGCTAAGGTCTTCGAAAGCCAAGTCAACAAACAGATCACTGACCATCTCGAATCCCACCGTACCTTCTCCGCTGTGCAATCCGGTTTCCGAGCCGGTCCCGGGTGCACCTCAGCCACGCTCAAGGTACTAAACGATATCATAACCACCATCGATAAAAGACATCACTGTGCAGCCGTCTTCATCGACCTGGCCAAGGCTTTCGACTCTGTCAATCACCATATTCTTATCGGCAGACTCAATAGCCTCGGTTTTTCTAATGACTGCCTTGCCTGGTTCACCAACTACTTTGCAGACAGAGTTCAGTGTGTCAAATCGGAGGGCATGTTGTCCGGTCCTCTGGCAGTCTCTATGGGGGTACCACAGGGTTCAATTCTCGGGCCGACTCTTTTCTCTGTATACATCAATGATGTTGCTCTTGCTGCGGGCGATTCCCTGATCCACCTCTACGCAGGAGACACCATTCTGTACACTTCCGGCCCTTCCCTGGACACTGTGCTATCTAACCTCCAAACGAGCTTCAATGCCATACAACACTCCTTCCGTGGCCTCCAACTGCTCTTAAACGCTAGTAAAACCAAATGCATGCTTTTCAACCGTTCGCTGCCTGCACCCGCACGCCCGACTAGCATCACCACCCTGGACGGTTCCGACCTAGAATATGTGGACATCTATAAGTACCTAGGTGTCTGGCTAGACTGCAAACTCTCCTTCCAGACTCATATCAAACATCTCCAATCCAAAATCAAATCTAGAGTCGGCTTTCTATTCCGCAACAAAGCCTCCTTCACTCACGCCGCCAAACTTACCCTAGTAAAACTGACTATCCTACCGATCGTCGACTTCGGCGATGTCATCTACAAAATAGCTTCCAATACTCTACTCAGCAAACTGGATGCAGTTTATCACAGTGCCATCCGTTTTGTTACTAAAGCACCTTATACGACCCACCACTGCGACCTGTATGCCCTAGTCGGCTGGCCCTCGCTACATGTTCGTTGTCAGACCCACTGGCTCCAGGTCATCTACAAGGCTATGCTAGGTAAAGTGCCGCCTTATCTCAGTTCACTGGTCACGATGGCTACACCCACCCGTAGCACGCGCTCCAGCAGGTGTATCTCACTGATCATCCCTAAAGCCAAAACCTCATTTGGACGCCTTTCCTTCCAGTTCTCTGCTGCCTGCGACTGGAACGAATTGCAAAAATCTCTGAAGTTGGAGACTTTTATCTCCCTCAACAACTTTAAAAATCTGCTATCCGAGCAGCTAACCGATCGCTGCAGCTGTACATAGTCCATCTGTAAACTACCCACCCAATTTACCTACCTCACCCCCATACTGCTTTTATTTATTTACTTTTCTGCTCTTTTGCACACCAGTATCTCTTCTTGCACATGATCATCTGATGATTTATCACTCCAGTGTTAATCTGCTAAATTGTAATTATTCGATTTATTGCCTACCTCATGCCTTTTGCACACATTGTATATAGATTCTCTTTTTTTTCTACCATGTTATTGACTTGTTTATTGTTTACTCCATGTGTAACTCTGTGTTGTTGTCTGTTCACACTGCTATGCTTTATCTTGGCCAGGTCGCAGTTGCAAATGAGAACTTGTTCTCAACTGGCCGACCTGGTTAAATAAAGGTGAAATAAAAAATAAAAAAAATAAAAAATGATCCTGGGGAAATAAATAACACATAATAATACAAAAATGTAGGAGCAGTATGGACCTAGTCTGTTCATTATATACATCTACATGATGTATTGTTACACCATGTAGGAGCAGTATAGACCTAGTCTGTTCATTATATACGTCTACATGATGTATTGTTACACCATGTAGGAGCAGTATAGACCTAGTCTGTTCATTATATACATCTACATGATGTATTGTTACACCATGTAGGAACAGTATAGATCTAGTCTGTTCATTATATACATCTACATGATGTATTGTTACACCATGTAGGAGCAGTATAGACCTACAGTAGCTAGCTGCTAATTTAGATGTAGTATGACTTAATGAAACTGCCTTAAATATGCTGTGGTAAACATTTTTTATTCGCACTAATCAATCAACACATTCCTGTCTTTGTATGTCTCAATATAATGGTTTATTTAATTAAATCCATTTACAATAATCTTTGTCTGAAAATAAAATATGATCCTCAACTGCGTTTCCCCTTCAGTCAGCAGACGGCGATGTGCGTCTTTCAGGCGACGCTGCCAGCGTGACGTATAATCTAGTGGACGGTTCTTCATAAACAGCTCGTCAACCACCTCGGTAGCTTGCTAGCCAACATAGCCGAAAGATTCAAGCTATTTATACGCTTTCGGTGTATATTACCGACTGTGTTTTCGACACACTTAGGTCGTATCTACTTGTTAACCTATTTAATTTAATATTACGTTATTTTGTATTAGTCAGCTATAGTAGCTGGTTGGTTAAGTTAGCACTAGCCTAGTCGCTAATGATAGCTAGCTAGCTAACATCCCCGAACATGAGCTCACTAAACTACTCCCCTCTTGTTAAAGAAGAGGAGGTCTGCTGGACGGAGAAAGAAGATCTGGGGCTGAACATTGTCGTGAAAGAGGAGAAGGAAGAAGAGGATGTCACAGTAAAACAAGAAGTAGAAGGTGAGGCTGTTACAGTGAAAGAAGAAGAGAAAGACGTTTCAGTGAAAGAAGAGGAAGACGTTACAGTAAAAGAAGAGGATGAGGAAGAGAAAGAGGTGGATGTAGTTTATGGAGTGAAGAAGGAAGGGGAGATTACTGTCACATTGAAAGATGAAGAGGAGATAGGAGATCTGATTAAAACCAGTAAGTACCGCCTTAAAATCGTTTTTTACTTTCGATATTCGGAGTTGGCTCATCAACCTCTTCAACGGAGGGCCCAGGATGATGACTGATATGTCTAGAATCAGACGACGTAGAGAGCAAGCTACCCCTTGTTTTCTCCGTTCCGTTTCCAAAAAATGACTTAACATATATATTTCATAAGGGTCTGTCTGCTGACCGCAGACTGGGGGGCACGGCATGGAGTGATGATTTACTGCACACCGTGCCCCCCAATAGTGCCATGTGAGAGTTGGGTTGGCTACACCAAAGATTATGGATATACTGACAAGATGTCTCTCCGCCCTAACAATGGGATTTGTTGTCCACAAAGCGGCACTGCGGGTTGTCTAGCTCCCGCCTATCCTTTCTTTGTATTGGTGGATACATCTTATTATTGTAATCTATTGTTTATGTTCCAGGGTTGTTGTCGTCTACCGCCTGTATTCAATGGAGAGAGATGCTAAGCTACTAGCATGAATATGCACCGCCTGTATTCAATGGAGAGAGATGCTAAGCTATTAGCATGAATATGCATAGCGATCTGGAGACAACTCCTATAGTGTTTTTATCAAAGTTGTCGGTATGTCACGTGTCCACATAACAACGTAAGCATTACGAAACTTCTGTTAGATCAAGTAAACTTCACGTAGCAAATAAGCCATTCATTTTGTTGTTGACCAAATTCGACACTTTCCATATTGGGTTGATAATTGTTTCCACTTGAATACAACCTACTGTAACCTACTGGCATGACCTAGAGAGTTACAACCTACTGTAACCTACTGGCATGACCTAGAGAGTTACAACCTACTGTAACCTACTGGCATGACCTAGAGAGTTACAACCTACTGAAACCTACTGGCATGACCTAGAGAGTTACAACCTACTGAAACCTACTGGCAAGACCTAGAGAGTTACAACCTACTGTAGCCTACTAGCATGACCTAGAGAGATACAACCTACTGTAACCTACTGGCATGACCTAGAGAGATACAACCTACTGTAACCTACTGGCATGACCTAGAGAGTTACAACCTACTGTACTCTACTGGCATGACCTAGAGAGATACAATCTACTGTAGCCTACTGGCATGACCTAGAGAGATACAACCTACTGTAACCTACTGGCATGACTTAGAGAGTTACAACCTACTGTAACCTACTGGCATGACCTAGAGAGTTACAACCTACTGTAACCTACTGGCATGACCTAGAGAGTTACAACCTACTGTAACCTACTGGCATGACCTAGAGAGATACAACCTACTGTAACCTACTGGCATGACCTAGAGAGATACAACCTACTGTAGCCTACTGGCATGACCTAGAGAGATACAACCTACTGTAGCCTACTGGCAGGACCTAGAGAGATACAACCTACTGTAGCCTACTGGCATGACCTAGAGAGATACAACCTACTGTAACCTACTGGCATGACCTAGAGAGATACAACCTAATGTAACCTACTGGCATGACCTAGAGCATTACAACCTAATGTAACCTACTGGCATGACCTAGAGCATTACAACCTACTGTAACCTACTGGCTTGACCTAGAGAGCTAAAGTTGTAAAATTCCTGGATTTTAAATGAATATTTTCCAGTAATAATGATCATTTGTATCTTCCTATCCACATGTGGGATCCCTCTCCTTTGTCCTCCTCTCTACACCAATAACAGACAACTACTGTGGGACTCCCAATCACGGCCGGATGTGATACAGCCTGGATTCGAACCAGGGACTGTAGTGACACCTCTTGCACTGAGATGCAGTGGCTTAGACTGCTGCGTCCGTGTGTGTGTTTAACTTTTTAACTGTACTAGAATGCTTAAAAGGCCGCAAATTTTAAATATCGGTTATCGGT
>NW_026600948.1:0-95546 GCF_029448725.1 Salvelinus fontinalis
TGTAAAATGTTGGGAAAGGGGTCAAAACGGCAGTTTTTGTGAAAGTTGTTTTGAATTGAATGAATCTGCTAACTTCTGACATTTTTTACCAAAGCCAGAAAAACAGGCGAAGGGTTACAAAAATAGCTCTAGTTACAGATTGGTAGACCCGATTTGAAATCCGACTTGTTGCTTGAAAAGCAGAAGAGTAGGGGTAGATTTTATATAGAAAACATTGTTTTCTGTAAAATGTTGGGAAAGGGGTCAAAACGGCAGTTGTTTGTGAAAGTTTAAAAAACACATGGTAGTGCATTTAGTAAAACTGCTGTAACGTAAGTTCCATACTGAATAAACCTTCTCCGCATTTGACAAGCAGAGAAGTAGAGGGAAGTTTAAATCCAATATATTTTTGTCAAACTCTTTGGTTTAGTGGTCAAAATGATAGTTGTTTTGAATTTAATGAATCTGCTAACTTCTGACATTTTTTACCGAAGCCAGAAAAACAGGCGAAGGGTTACAAAAATAGCTCTAGTTACAGATTGGTAGACCCGATTTGAAATCCGACTTGTTGCTTGAAAAGCAGAAGAGTAGGGGTAGATTTTATATAGAAAACATTGTTTTCTGTAAAATGTTGGGAAAGGGGTCAAAACGGCAGTTGTTTGTGAAAGTTTAAAAAACACATGGTAGTGCATTTAGTAAAACTGCTGTAACGTAAGTTCCATACTGAATAAACCTTCTCCGCATTTGACAAGCAGAGAAGTAGAGGGAAGTTTAAATCCAATATATTTTTGTCAAACTCTTTGGTTTAGTGGTCAAAATGATAGTTGTTTTGAATTTAATGAATCTGCTAACTTCTGACATTTTTTACCGAAGCCAGAAAAACAGGCGAAGGGTTACAAAAATAGCTCTAGTTACAGATTGGTAGACCCGATTTGAAATCCGACTTGTTGCTTGAAAAGCAGAAGAGTACGGGTAGATTTTATATAGAAAATGTAAAATGTTGGGAAAGGGGTCAAAACGGCAGTTTTTGTGAAAGTTGTTTTGAATTTAATGAATCTGCTAACTTCTGACATTTTTTACCAAAGCCAGAAAAACAGGCGAAGGGTTACAAAAATAGCTCTAGTTACAGATTGGTAGACCCGATTTGAAATCCGACTTGTTGCTTGAAAAGCAGAAGAGTAGGGGTAGATTTTATATAGAATACATTGTTTTCTGTAAAATGTTGGGAAAGGGGTCAAAACGGCAGTTGTTTGTGAAAGTTTAAAAAACACATGGTAGTGCATTTAGTAAAACTGCTGTAACGTAAGTTCCATACTGAATAAACCTTCTCCGCATTTGACAAGCAGAGAAGTAGAGGGAAGTTTAAATCCAATATATTTTTGTCAAACTCTTTGGTTTAGTGGTCAAAATGATAGTTGTTTTGAATTTAATGAATCTGCTAACTTCTGACATTTTTTACCGAAGCCAGAAAAACAGGCGAAGGGTTACAAAAATAGCTCAAGTTACAGATTGGTAGACCCGATTTGAAATCCGACTTGTTGCTTGAAAAGCAGAAGAGTAGGGGTAGATTTTATATAGAAAACATTGTTTTCTGTAAAATGTTGGGAAAGGGGTCAAAACGGCAGTTGTTTGTGAAAGTTTAAAAAACACATGGTAGTGCATTTAGTAAAACTGCTGTAACGTAAGTTCCATACTGAATAAACCTTCTCCCCATTTGACAAGCAGAGAAGTAGAGGGAAGTTTAAATCCAATATATTTTTGTCAAACTCTTTGGTTTAGTGGTCAAAATGATAGTTGTTTTGAATTTAATGAATCTGCTAACTTCTGACATTTTTTACCGAAGCCAGAAAAACAGGCGAAGGGTTACAAAAATAGCTCTAGTTACAGATTGGTAGACCCGATTTGAAATCCGACTTGTTGCTTGAAAAGCAGAAGAGTAGGGGTAGATTTTATATAGAAAACATTGTTTTCTGTAAAATGTTGGGAAAGGGGTCAAAACGGCAGTTGTTTGTGAAAGTTTAAAAAACACATGGTAGTGCATTTAGTAAAACTGCTGTAACGTAAGTTCCATACTGAATAAACCTTCTCCGCATTTGACAAGCAGAGAAGTAGAGGGAAGTTTAAATCCAATATATTTTTGTCAAACTCTTTGGTTTAGTGGTCAAAATGATAGTTGTTTTGAATTTAATGAATCTGCTAACTTCTGACATTTTTTACCGAAGCCAGAAAAACAGGCGAAGGGTTACAAAAATAGCTCTAGTTACAGATTGGTAGACCCGATTTGAAATCCGACTTGTTGCTTGAAAAGCAGAAGAGTATGGGTAGATTTTATATAGAAAACATTGTTTTCTGTAAAATGTTGGGAAAGGGGTCAAAACGGCAGTTGTTTGTGAAAGTTTAAAAAACACATGGTAGTGCATTTAGTAAAACTGCTGTAACGTAAGTTCCATACTGAATAAACATTCTCCGCATTTGACAAGCAGAGAAGTAGAGGGAAGTTTAAATCCAATATATTTTTGTCAAACTCTTTGGTTTAGTGGTCAAAATGATAGTTGTTTTGAATTTAATGAATCTGCTAACTTCTGACATTTTTTACCGAAGCCAGAAAAACAGGCGAAGGGTTACAAAAATAGCTCTAGTTACAGATTGGTAGACCCGATTTGAAATCCGACTTGTTGCTTGAAAAGCAGAAGAGTAGGGGTAGATTTTATATAGAAAACATTGTTTTCTGTAAAATGTTGGGAAAGGGGTCAAAACGGCAGTTGTTTGTGAAAGTTGTTTTGAATTTAATGAATCTGCTAACTTCTGACATTTTTTACCGAAGCCAGAAAAACAGGCGAAGGGTTACAAAAATAGCTCTAGTTACAGATTGGTAGACCCGATTTGAAATCCGACTTGTTGCTTGAAAAGCAGAAGAGTACGGGTAGATTTTATATAGAAAATGTAAAATGTTGGGAAAGGGGTCAAAACGGCAGTTTTTGTGAAAGTTGTTTTGAATTTAATGAATCTGCTAACTTCTGACATTTTTTACCAAAGCCAGAAAAACAGGCGAAGGGTTACAAAAATAGCTCTAGTTACAGATTGGTAGACCCGATTTGAAATCCGACTTGTTGCTTGAAAAGCAGAAGAGTAGGGGTAGATTTTATATAGAAAACATTGTTTTCTGTAAAATGTTGGGAAAGGGGTCAAAACGGCAGTTGTTTGTGAAAGTTTAAAAAACACATGGTAGTGCATTTAGTAAAACTGCTGTAACGTAAGTTCCATACTGAATAAACGTTCTCCCCATTTGACAAGCAGAGAAGTAGAGGGAAGTTTAAATCCAATATATTTTTGTCAAACTCTTTGGTTTAGTGGTCAAAATGATAGTTGTTTTGAATTTAATGAATCTGCTAACTTCTGACATTTTTTACCGAAGCCAGAAAAACAGGCGAAGGGTTACAAAAATAGCTCTAGTTACAGATTGGTAGACCCGATTTGAAATCCGACTTGTTGCTTGAAAAGCAGAAGAGTAGGGGTAGATTTTATATAGAAAACATTGTTTTCTGTAAAATGTTGGGAAAGGGGTCAAAACGGCAGTTGTTTGTGAAAGTTTAAAAAACACATGGTAGTGCATTTAGTAAAACTGCTGTAACGTAAGTTCCATACTGAATAAACCTTCTCCGCATTTGACAAGCAGAGAAGTAGAGGGAAGTTTAAATCCAATATATTTTTGTCAAACTCTTTGGTTTAGTGGTCAAAATGATAGTTGTTTTGAATTTAATGAATCTGCTAACTTCTGACATTTTTTACCGAAGCCAGAAAAACAGGCGAAGGGTTACAAAAATAGCTCTAGTTACAGATTGGTAGACCCGATTTGAAATCTGACTTGTTGCTTGAAAAGCAGAAGAGTACGGGTAGATTTTATATAGAAAACATTGTTTTCTGTAAAATGTTGGGAAAGGGGTCAAAACGGCAGTTGTTTGTGAAAGTTGTTTTGAATTTAATGAATCTGCTAACTTCTGACATTTTTTACCGAAGCCAGAAAAACAGGCGAAGGGTTACAAAAATAGCTCTAGTTACAGATTGGTAGACCCGATTTGAAATCCGACTTGTTGCTTGAAAAGCAGAAGAGTACGGGTAGATTTTATATAGAAAATGTAAAATGTTGGGAAAGGGGTCAAAACGGCAGTTTTTGTGAAAGTTGTTTTGAATTTAATGAATCTGCTAACTTCTGACATTTTTTACCAAAGCCAGAAAAACAGGCGAAGGGTTACAAAAATAGCTCTAGTTACAGATTGGTAGACCCGATTTGAAATCCGACTTGTTGCTTGAAAAGCAGAAGAGTAGGGGTAGATTTTATATAGAAAACATTGTTTTCTGTAAAATGTTGGGAAAGGGGTCAAAACGGCAGTTGTTTGTGAAAGTTTAAAAAACACATGGTAGTGCATTTAGTAAAACTGCTGTAACGTAAGTTCCATACTGAATAAACCTTCTCCGCATTTGACAAGCAGAGAAGTAGAGGGAAGTTTAAATCCAATATATTTTTGTCAAACTCTTTGGTTTAGTGGTCAAAATGATAGTTGTTTTGAATTTAATGAATCTGCTAACTTCTGACATTTTTTACCGAAGCCAGAAAAACAGGCGAAGGGTTACAAAAATAGCTCTAGTTACAGATTGGTAGACCCGATTTGAAATCCGACTTGTTGCTTGAAAAGCAGAAGAGTAGGGGTAGATTTTATATAGAAAACATTGTTTTCTGTAAAATGTTGGGAAAGGGGTCAAAACGGCAGTTGTTTGTGAAAGTTTAAAAAACACATGGTAGTGCATTTAGTAAAACTGCTGTAACGTAAGTTCCATACTGAATAAACCTTCTCCGCATTTGACAAGCAGAGAAGTAGAGGGAAGTTTAAATCCAATATATTTTTGTCAAACTCTTTGGTTTAGTGGTCAAAATGATAGTTGTTTTGAATTTAATGAATCTGCTAACTTCTGACATTTTTTACCGAAGCCAGAAAAAACAGGCGAAGGGTTACAAAAATAGCTCTAGTTACAGATTGGTAGACCCGATTAGAAATCTGACTTGTAGCTTGAAAAGCAGAAGAGTACGGGTAGATTTTATATAGAAAACATTGTTTTCTGTAAAATGTTGGGAAAGGGGTCAAAACGGCAGTTGTTTGTGAAAGTTGTTTTGAATTTAATGAATCTGCTAACTTCTGACATTTTTTACCGAAGCCAGAAAAACAGGCGAAGGGTTACAAAAATAGCTCTAGTTACAGATTGGTAGACCCGATTTGAAATCCGACTTGTTGCTTGAAAAGCAGAAGAGTACGGGTAGATTTTATATAGAAAATGTAAAATGTTGGGAAAGGGGTCAAAACGGCAGTTTTTGTGAAAGTTGTTTTGAATTTAATGAATCTGCTAACTTCTGACATTTTTTACCAAAGCCAGAAAAACAGGCGAAGGGTTACAAAAATAGCTCTAGTTACAGATTGGTAGACCCGATTTGAAATCCGACTTGTTGCTTGAAAAGCAGAAGAGTAGGGGTAGATTTTATATAGAATACATTGTTTTCTGTAAAATGTTGGGAAAGGGGTCAAAACGGCAGTTGTTTGTGAAAGTTTAAAAAACACATGGTAGTGCATTTAGTAAAACTGCTGTAACGTAAGTTCCATACTGAATAAACCTTCTCCGCATTTGACAAGCAGAGAAGTAGAGGGAAGTTTAAATCCAATATATTTTTGTCAAACTCTTTGGTTTAGTGGTCAAAATGATAGTTGTTTTGAATTTAATGAATCTGCTAACTTCTGACATTTTTTACCGAAGCCAGAAAAACAGGCGAAGGGTTACAAAAATAGCTCTAGTTACAGATTGGTAGACCCGATTTGAAATCCGACTTGTTGCTTGAAAAGCAGAAGAGTAGGGGTAGATTTTATATAGAAAACATTGTTTTCTGTAAAATGTTGGGAAAGGGGTCAAAACGGCAGTTGTTTGTGAAAGTTTAAAAAACACATGGTAGTGCATTTAGTAAAACTGCTGTAACGTAAGTTCCATACTGAATAAACCTTCTCCGCATTTGACAAGCAGAGAAGTAGAGGGAAGTTTAAATCCAATATATTTTTGTCAAACTCTTTGGTTTAGTGGTCAAAATGATAGTTGTTTTGAATTTAATGAATCTGCTAACTTCTGACATTTTTTACCGAAGCCAGAAAAACAGGCGAAGGGTTACAAAAATAGCTCTAGTTACAGATTGGTAGACCCGATTTGAAATCCGACTTGTTGCTTGAAAAGCAGAAGAGTAGGGGTAGATTTTATATAGAAAACATTGTTTTCTGTAAAATGTTGGGAAAGGGGTCAAAACGGCAGTTGTTTGTGAAAGTTTAAAAAACACATGGTAGTGCATTTAGTAAAACTGCTGTAACGTAAGTTCCATACTGAATAAACCTTCTCCGCATTTGACAAGCAGAGAAGTAGAGGGAAGTTTAAATCCAATATATTTTTGTCAAACTCTTTGGTTTAGTGGTCAAAATGATAGTTGTTTTGAATTTAATGAATCTGCTAACTTCTGACATTTTTTACCGAAGCCAGAAAAACAGGCGAAGGGTTACAAAAATAGCTCTAGTTACAGATTGGTAGACCCGATTTGAAATCCGACTTGTTGCTTGAAAAGCAGAAGAGTAGGGGTAGATTTTATATAGAAAACATTGTTTTCTGTAAAATGTTGGGAAAGGGGTCAAAACGGCAGTTGTTTGTGAAAGTTTAAAAAACACATGGTAGTGCATTTAGTAAAACTGCTGTAACGTAAGTTCCATACTGAATAAACCTTCTCCGCATTTGACAAGCAGAGAAGTAGAGGGAAGTTTAAATCCAATATATTTTTGTCAAACTCTTTGGTTTAGTGGTCAAAATGATAGTTGTTTTGAATTTAATGAATCTGCTAACTTCTGACATTTTTTACCGAAGCCAGAAAAACAGGCGAAGGGTTACAAAAATAGCTCTAGTTACAGATTGGTAGACCCGATTTGAAATCCGACTTGTTGCTTGAAAAGCAGAAGAGTATGGGTAGATTTTATATAGAAAACATTGTTTTCTGTAAAATGTTGGGAAAGGGGTCAAAACGGCAGTTGTTTGTGAAAGTTTAAAAAACACATGGTAGTGCATTTAGTAAAACTGCTGTAACGTAAGTTCCATACTGAATAAACATTCTCCGCATTTGACAAGCAGAGAAGTAGAGGGAAGTTTAAATCCAATATATTTTTGTCAAACTCTTTGGTTTAGTGGTCAAAATGATAGTTGTTTTGAATTTAATGAATCTGCTAACTTCTGACATTTTTTACCGAAGCCAGAAAAACAGGCGAAGGGTTACAAAAATAGCTCTAGTTACAGATTGGTAGACCCGATTTGAAATCCGACTTGTTGCTTGAAAAGCAGAAGAGTAGGGGTAGATTTTATATAGAAAACATTGTTTTCTGTAAAATGTTGGGAAAGGGGTCAAAACGGCAGTTGTTTGTGAAAGTTTAAAAAACACATGGTAGTGCATTTAGTAAAACTGCTGTAACGTAAGTTCCATACTGAATAAACCTTCTCCGCATTTGACAAGCAGAGAAGTAGAGGGAAGTTTAAATCCAATATATTTTTGTCAAACTCTTTGGTTTAGTGGTCAAAATGATAGTTGTTTTGAATTTAATGAATCTGCTAACTTCTGACATTTTTTACCGAAGCCAGAAAAACAGGCGAAGGGTTACAAAAATAGCTCTAGTTACAGATTGGTAGACCCGATTTGAAATCTGACTTGTTGCTTGAAAAGCAGAAGAGTACGGGTAGATTTTATATAGAAAACATTGTTTTCTGTAAAATGTTGGGAAAGGGGTCAAAACGGCAGTTGTTTGTGAAAGTTGTTTTGAATTTAATGAATCTGCTAACTTCTGACATTTTTTACCGAAGCCAGAAAAACAGGCGAAGGGTTACAAAAATAGCTCTAGTTACAGATTGGTAGACCCGATTTGAAATCCGACTTGTTGCTTGAAAAGCAGAAGAGTACGGGTAGATTTTATATAGAAAATGTAAAATGTTGGGAAAGGGGTCAAAACGGCAGTTTTTGTGAAAGTTGTTTTGAATTTAATGAATCTGCTAACTTCTGACATTTTTTACCAAAGCCAGAAAAACAGGCGAAGGGTTACAAAAATAGCTCTAGTTACAGATTGGTAGACCCGATTTGAAATCCGACTTGTTGCTTGAAAAGCAGAAGAGTAGGGGTAGATTTTATATAGAATACATTGTTTTCTGTAAAATGTTGGGAAAGGGGTCAAAACGGCAGTTGTTTGTGAAAGTTTAAAAAACACATGGTAGTGCATTTAGTAAAACTGCTGTAACGTAAGTTCCATACTGAATAAACCTTCTCCGCATTTGACAAGCAGAGAAGTAGAGGGAAGTTTAAATCCAATATATTTTTGTCAAACTCTTTGGTTTAGTGGTCAAAATGATAGTTGTTTTGAATTTAATGAATCTGCTAACTTCTGACATTTTTTACCGAAGCCAGAAAAACAGGCGAAGGGTTACAAAAATAGCTCTAGTTACAGATTGGTAGACCCGATTTGAAATCCGACTTGTTGCTTGAAAAGCAGAAGAGTAGGGGTAGATTTTATATAGAAAACATTGTTTTCTGTAAAATGTTGGGAAAGGGGTCAAAACGGCAGTTGTTTGTGAAAGTTTAAAAAACACATGGTAGTGCATTTAGTAAAACTGCTGTAACGTAAGTTCCATACTGAATAAACCTTCTCCCCATTTGACAAGCAGAGAAGTAGAGGGAAGTTTAAATCCAATATATTTTTGTCAAACTCTTTGGTTTAGTGGTCAAAATGATAGTTGTTTTGAATTTAATGAATCTGCTAACTTCTGACATTTTTTACCGAAGCCAGAAACACAGGCGAAGGGTTACAAAAATAGCTCTAGTTACAGATTGGTAGACCCGATTTGAAATCCGACTTGTTGCTTGAAAAGCAGAAGAGTAGGGGTAGATTTTATATAGAAAACATTGTTTTCTGTAAAATGTTGGGAAAGGGGTCAAAACGGCAGTTGTTTGTGAAAGTTTAAAAAACACATGGTAGTGCATTTAGTAAAACTGCTGTAACGTAAGTTCCATACTGAATAAACCTTCTCCCCATTTGACAAGCAGAGAAGTAGAGGGAAGTTTAAATCCAATATATTTTTGTCAAACTCTTTGGTTTAGTGGTCAAAATGATAGTTGTTTTGAATTTAATGAATCTGCTAACTTCTGACATTTTTTACCGAAGCCAGAAACACAGGCGAAGGGTTACAAAAATAGCTCTAGTTACAGATTGGTAGACCCGATTTGAAATCCGACTTGTTGCTTGAAAAGCAGAAGAGTAGGGGTAGATTTTATATAGAAAACATTGTTTTCTGTAAAATGTTGGGAAAGGGGTCAAAACGGCAGTTGTTTGTGAAAGTTTAAAAAACACATTGTAGTGCATTTAGTAAAACTGCTGTAACGTAAGTTCCATACTGAATAAACCTTCTCCGCATTTGACAAGCAGAGAAGTAGAGGGAAGTTTAAATCCAATATATTTTTGTCAAACTCTTTGGTTTAGTGGTCAAAATGATAGTTGTTTTGAATTTAATGAATCTGCTAACTTCTGACATTTTTTACCGAAGCCAGAAAAACAGGCGAAGGGTTACAAAAATAGCTCTAGTTACAGATTGGTAGACCCGATTTGAAATCTGACTTGTTGCTTGAAAAGCAGAAGAGTACGGGTAGATTTTATATAGAAAACATTCTTTTCTGTAAAATGTTGGGAAAGGGGTCAAAACGGCAGTTGTTTGTGAAAGTTGTTTTGAATTTAATGAATCTGCTAACTTCTGACATTTTTTACCGAAGCCAGAAAAACAGGCGAAGGGTTACAAAAATAGCTCTAGTTACAGATTGGTAGACCCGATTTGAAATCCGACTTGTTGCTTGAAAAGCAGAAGAGTAGGGGTAGATTTTATATAGAAAACATTGTTTTCTGTAAAATGTTGGGAAAGGGGTCAAAACGGCAGTTGTTTGTGAAAGTTTAAAAAACACATGGTAGTGCATTTAGTAAAACTGCTGTAACGTAAGTTCCATACTGAATAAACCTTCTCCGCATTTGACAAGCAGAGAAGTAGAGGGAAGTTTAAATCCAATATATTTTTGTCAAACTCTTTGGTTTAGTGGTCAAAATGATAGTTGTTTTGAATTTAATGAATCTGCTAACTTCTGACATTTTTTACCGAAGCCAGAAAAACAGGCGAAGGGTTACAAAAATAGCTCTAGTTACAGATTGGTAGACCCGATTTGAAATCTGACTTGTTGCTTGAAAAGCAGAAGAGTACGGGTAGATTTTATATAGAAAACATTGTTTTCTGTAAAATGTTGGGAAAGGGGTCAAAACGGCAGTTGTTTGTGAAAGTTGTTTTGAATTTAATGAATCTGCTAACTTCTGACATTTTTTACCGAAGCCAGAAAAACAGGCGAAGGGTTACAAAAATAGCTCTAGTTACAGATTGGTAGACCCGATTTGAAATCCGACTTGTTGCTTGAAAAGCAGAAGTGTACGGGTAGATTTTATATAGAAAATGTAAAATGTTGGGAAAGGGGTCAAAACGGCAGTTTTTGTGAAAGTTGTTTTGAATTTAATGAATCTGCTAACTTCTGACATTTTTTACCAAAGCCAGAAAAACAGGCGAAGGGTTACAAAAATAGCTCTAGTTACAGATTGGTAGACCCGATTTGAAATCCGACTTGTTGCTTGAAAAGCAGAAGAGTAGGGGTAGATTTTATATAGAAAACATTGTTTTCTGTAAAATGTTGGGAAAGGGGTCAAAACGGCAGTTGTTTGTGAAAGTTTAAAAAACACATGGTAGTGCATTTAGTAAAACTGCTGTAACGTAAGTTCCATACTGAATAAACCTTCTCCGCATTTGACAAGCAGAGAAGTAGAGGGAAGTTTAAATCCAATATATTTTTGTCAAACTCTTTGGTTTAGTGGTCAAAATGATAGTTGTTTTGAATTTAATGAATCTGCTAACTTCTGACATTTTTTACCGAAGCCAGAAAAACAGGCGAAGGGTTACAAAAATAGCTCTAGTTACAGATTGGTAGACCCGATTTGAAATCCGACTTGTTGCTTGAAAAGCAGAAGAGTAGGGGTAGATTTTATATAGAAAACATTGTTTTCTGTAAAATGTTGGGAAAGGGGTCAAAACGGCAGTTGTTTGTGAAAGTTTAAAAAACACATTGTAGTGCATTTAGTAAAACTGCTGTAACGTAAGTTCCATACTGAATAAACCTTCTCCGCATTTGACAAGCAGAGAAGTAGAGGGAAGTTTAAATCCAATATATTTTTGTCAAACTCTTTGGTTTAGTGGTCAAAATGATAGTTGTTTTGAATTTAATGAATCTGCTAACTTCTGACATTTTTTACCGAAGCCAGAAAAACAGGCGAAGGGTTACAAAAATAGCTCTAGTTACAGATTGGTAGACCCGATTTGAAATCTGACTTGTTGCTTGAAAAGCAGAAGAGTACGGGTAGATTTTATATAGAAAACATTCTTTTCTGTAAAATGTTGGGAAAGGGGTCAAAACGGCAGTTGTTTGTGAAAGTTGTTTTGAATTTAATGAATCTGCTAACTTCTGACATTTTTTACCGAAGCCAGAAAAACAGGCGAAGGGTTACAAAAATAGCTCTAGTTACAGATTGGTAGACCCGATTTGAAATCCGACTTGTTGCTTGAAAAGCAGAAGAGTAGGGGTAGATTTTATATAGAAAACATTGTTTTCTGTAAAATGTTGGGAAAGGGGTCAAAACGGCAGTTGTTTGTGAAAGTTTAAAAAACACATGGTAGTGCATTTAGTAAAACTGCTGTAACGTAAGTTCCATACTGAATAAACCTTCTCCGCATTTGACAAGCAGAGAAGTAGAGGGAAGTTTAAATCCAATATATTTTTGTCAAACTCTTTGGTTTAGTGGTCAAAATGATAGTTGTTTTGAATTTAATGAATCTGCTAACTTCTGACATTTTTTACCGAAGCCAGAAAAACAGGCGAAGGGTTACAAAAATAGCTCTAGTTACAGATTGGTAGACCCGATTTGAAATCCGACTTGTTGCTTGAAAAGCAGAAGAGTAGGGGTAGATTTTATATAGAAAACATTGTTTTCTGTAAAATGTTGGGAAAGGGGTCAAAACGGCAGTTGTTTGTGAAAGTTGTTTTGAATTTAATGAATCTGCTAACTTCTGACATTTTTTACCGAAGCCAGAAAAACAGGCGAAGGGTTACAAAAATAGCTCTAGTTACAGATTGGTAGACCCGATTTGAAATCCGACTTGTTGCTTGAAAAGCAGAAGTGTACGGGTAGATTTTATATAGAAAATTGTCAAAATGTTGGGAAAGGGGTCAAAACGGCAGTTTTTGTGAAAGTTGTTTTGAATTTAATGAATCTGCTAACTTCTGACATTTTTTACCGAAGCCAGAAAAACAGGCGAAGGGTTACAAAAATAGCTCTAGTTACAGATTGGTAGACCCGATTTGAAATCCGACTTGTTGCTTGAAAAGCAGAAGAGTAGGGGTAGATTTTATATAGAAAACATTGTTTTCTGTAAAATGTTGGGAAAGGGGTCAAAACGGCAGTTGTTTGTGAAAGTTTAAAAAACACATGGTAGTGCATTTAGTAAAACTGCTGTAACGTAAGTTCCATACTGAATAAACCTTCTCCGCATTTGACAAGCAGAGAAGTAGAGGGAAGTTTAAATCCAATATATTTTTGTCAAACTCTTTGGTTTAGTGGTCAAAATGATAGTTGTTTTGAATTTAATGAATCTGCTAACTTCTGACATTTTTTACCGAAGCCAGAAAAACAGGCGAAGGGTTACAAAAATAGCTCTAGTTACAGATTGGTAGACCCGATTTGAAATCCGACTTGTTGCTTGAAAAGCAGAAGAGTAGGGGTAGATTTTATATAGAAAACATTGTTTTCTGTAAAATGTTGGGAAAGGGGTCAAAACGGCAGTTGTTTGTGAAAGTTTAAAAAACACATGGTAGTGCATTTAGTAAAACTGCTGTAACGTAAGTTCCATACTGAATAAACCTTCTCCGCATTTGACAAGCAGAGAAGTAGAGGGAAGTTTAAATCCAATATATTTTTGTCAAACTCTTTGGTTTAGTGGTCAAAATGATAGTTGTTTTGAATTTAATGAATCTGCTAACTTCTGACATTTTTTACCGAAGCCAGAAAAACAGGCGAAGGGTTACAAAAATAGCTCTAGTTACAGATTGGTAGACCCGATTTGAAATCTGACTTGTTGCTTGAAAAGCAGAAGAGTACGGGTAGATTTTATATAGAAAACATTGTTTTCTGTAAAATGTTGGGAAAGGGGTCAAAACGGCAGTTGTTTGTGAAAGTTGTTTTGAATTTAATGAATCTGCTAACTTCTGACATTTTTTACCGAAGCCAGAAAAACAGGCGAAGGGTTACAAAAATAGCTCTAGTTACAGATTGGTAGACCCGATTTGAAATCCGACTTGTTGCTTGAAAAGCAGAAGAGTACGGGTAGATTTTATATAGAAAATGTAAAATGTTGGGAAAGGGGTCAAAACGGCAGTTTTTGTGAAAGTTGTTTTGAATTTAATGAATCTGCTAACTTCTGACATTTTTTACCAAAGCCAGAAAAACAGGCGAAGGGTTACAAAAATAGCTCTAGTTACAGATTGGTAGACCCGATTTGAAATCCGACTTGTTGCTTGAAAAGCAGAAGAGTAGGGGTAGATTTTATATAGAAAACATTGTTTTCTGTAAAATGTTGGGAAAGGGGTCAAAACGGCAGTTGTTTGTGAAAGTTTAAAAAACACATGGTAGTGCATTTAGTAAAACTGCTGTAACGTAAGTTCCATACTGAATAAACCTTCTCCGCATTTGACAAGCAGAGAAGTAGAGGGAAGTTTAAATCCAATATATTTTTGTCAAACTCTTTGGTTTAGTGGTCAAAATGATAGTTGTTTTGAATTTAATGAATCTGCTAACTTCTGACATTTTTTACCGAAGCCAGAAACACAGGCGAAGGGTTACAAAAATAGCTCTAGTTACAGATTGGTAGACCCGATTTGAAATCCGACTTGTTGCTTGAAAAGCAGAAGAGTAGGGGTAGATTTTATATAGAAAACATTGTTTTCTGTAAAATGTTGGGAAAGGGGTCAAAACGGCAGTTGTTTGTGAAAGTTTAAAAAACACATTGTAGTGCATTTAGTAAAACTGCTGTAACGTAAGTTCCATACTGAATAAACCTTCTCCGCATTTGACAAGCAGAGAAGTAGAGGGAAGTTTAAATCCAATATATTTTTGTCAAACTCTTTGGTTTAGTGGTCAAAATGATAGTTGTTTTGAATTTAATGAATCTGCTAACTTCTGACATTTTTTACCGAAGCCAGAAAAACAGGCGAAGGGTTACAAAAATAGCTCTAGTTACAGATTGGTAGACCCGATTTGAAATCTGACTTGTTGCTTGAAAAGCAGAAGAGTACGGGTAGATTTTATATAGAAAACATTCTTTTCTGTAAAATGTTGGGAAAGGGGTCAAAACGGCAGTTGTTTGTGAAAGTTGTTTTGAATTTAATGAATCTGCTAACTTCTGACATTTTTTACCGAAGCCAGAAAAACAGGCGAAGGGTTACAAAAATAGCTCTAGTTACAGATTGGTAGACCCGATTTGAAATCCGACTTGTTGCTTGAAAAGCAGAAGAGTAGGGGTAGATTTTATATAGAAAACATTGTTTTCTGTAAAATGTTGGGAAAGGGGTCAAAACGGCAGTTGTTTGTGAAAGTTTAAAAAACACATGGTAGTGCATTTAGTAAAACTGCTGTAACGTAAGTTCCATACTGAATAAACCTTCTCCGCATTTGACAAGCAGAGAAGTAGAGGGAAGTTTAAATCCAATATATTTTTGTCAAACTCTTTGGTTTAGTGGTCAAAATGATAGTTGTTTTGAATTTAATGAATCTGCTAACTTCTGACATTTTTTACCGAAGCCAGAAAAACAGGCGAAGGGTTACAAAAATAGCTCTAGTTACAGATTGGTAGACCCGATTTGAAATCTGACTTGTTGCTTGAAAAGCAGAAGAGTACGGGTAGATTTTATATAGAAAACATTGTTTTCTGTAAAATGTTGGGAAAGGGGTCAAAACGGCAGTTGTTTGTGAAAGTTGTTTTGAATTTAATGAATCTGCTAACTTCTGACATTTTTTACCGAAGCCAGAAAAACAGGCGAAGGGTTACAAAAATAGCTCTAGTTACAGATTGGTAGACCCGATTTGAAATCCGACTTGTTGCTTGAAAAGCAGAAGTGTACGGGTAGATTTTATATAGAAAATGTAAAATGTTGGGAAAGGGGTCAAAACGGCAGTTTTTGTGAAAGTTGTTTTGAATTTAATGAATCTGCTAACTTCTGACATTTTTTACCAAAGCCAGAAAAACAGGCGAAGGGTTACAAAAATAGCTCTAGTTACAGATTGGTAGACCCGATTTGAAATCCGACTTGTTGCTTGAAAAGCAGAAGAGTAGGGGTAGATTTTATATAGAAAACATTGTTTTCTGTAAAATGTTGGGAAAGGGGTCAAAACGGCAGTTGTTTGTGAAAGTTTAAAAAACACATGGTAGTGCATTTAGTAAAACTGCTGTAACGTAAGTTCCATACTGAATAAACCTTCTCCGCATTTGACAAGCAGAGAAGTAGAGGGAAGTTTAAATCCAATATATTTTTGTCAAACTCTTTGGTTTAGTGGTCAAAATGATAGTTGTTTTGAATTTAATGAATCTGCTAACTTCTGACATTTTTTACCGAAGCCAGAAAAACAGGCGAAGGGTTACAAAAATAGCTCTAGTTACAGATTGGTAGACCCGATTTGAAATCTGACTTGTTGCTTGAAAAGCAGAAGAGTACGGGTAGATTTTATATAGAAAACATTGTTTTCTGTAAAATGTTGGGAAAGGGGTCAAAACGGCAGTTGTTTGTGAAAGTTGTTTTGAATTTAATGAATCTGCTAACTTCTGACATTTTTTACCGAAGCCAGAAAAACAGGCGAAGGGTTACAAAAATAGCTCTAGTTACAGATTGGTAGACCCGATTTGAAATCCGACTTGTTGCTTGAAAAGCAGAAGAGTACGGGTAGATTTTATATAGAAAATGTAAAATGTTGGGAAAGGGGTCAAAACGGCAGTTTTTGTGAAAGTTGTTTTGAATTTAATGAATCTGCTAACTTCTGACATTTTTTACCAAAGCCAGAAAAACAGGCGAAGGGTTACAAAAATAGCTCTAGTTACAGATTGGTAGACCCGATTTGAAATCCGACTTGTTGCTTGAAAAGCAGAAGAGTAGGGGTAGATTTTATATAGAATACATTGTTTTCTGTAAAATGTTGGGAAAGGGGTCAAAACGGCAGTTGTTTGTGAAAGTTTAAAAAACACATGGTAGTGCATTTAGTAAAACTGCTGTAACGTAAGTTCCATACTGAATAAACCTTCTCCGCATTTGACAAGCAGAGAAGTAGAGGGAAGTTTAAATCCAATATATTTTTGTCAAACTCTTTGGTTTAGTGGTCAAAATGATAGTTGTTTTGAATTTAATGAATCTGCTAACTTCTGACATTTTTTACCGAAGCCAGAAAAACAGGCGAAGGGTTACAAAAATAGCTCTAGTTACAGATTGGTAGACCCGATTTGAAATCCGACTTGTTGCTTGAAAAGCAGAAGAGTAGGGGTAGATTTTATATAGAAAACATTGTTTTCTGTAAAATGTTGGGAAAGGGGTCAAAACGGCAGTTGTTTGTGAAAGTTTAAAAAACACATGGTAGTGCATTTAGTAAAACTGCTGTAACGTAAGTTCCATACTGAATAAACCTTCTCCCCATTTGACAAGCAGAGAAGTAGAGGGAAGTTTAAATCCAATATATTTTTGTCAAACTCTTTGGTTTAGTGGTCAAAATGATAGTTGTTTTGAATTTAATGAATCTGCTAACTTCTGACATTTTTTACCGAAGCCAGAAAAACAGGCGAAGGGTTACAAAAATAGCTCTAGTTACAGATTGGTAGACCCGATTTGAAATCTGACTTGTTGCTTGAAAAGCAGAAGAGTACGGGTAGATTTTATATAGAAAACATTGTTTTCTGTAAAATGTTGGGAAAGGGGTCAAAACGGCAGTTGTTTGTGAAAGTTGTTTTGAATTTAATGAATCTGCTAACTTCTGACATTTTTTACCGAAGCCAGAAAAACAGGCGAAGGGTTACAAAAATAGCTCTAGTTACAGATTGGTAGACCCGATTTGAAATCCGACTTGTTGCTTGAAAAGCAGAAGTGTACGGGTAGATTTTATATAGAAAATGTAAAATGTTGGGAAAGGGGTCAAAACGGCAGTTTTTGTGAAAGTTGTTTTGAATTTAATGAATCTGCTAACTTCTGACATTTTTTACCAAAGCCAGAAAAACAGGCGAAGGGTTACAAAAATAGCTCTAGTTACAGATTGGTAGACCCGATTTGAAATCCGACTTGTTGCTTGAAAAGCAGAAGAGTAGGGGTAGATTTTATATAGAAAACATTGTTTTCTGTAAAATGTTGGGAAAGGGGTCAAAACGGCAGTTGTTTGTGAAAGTTTAAAAAACACATGGTAGTGCATTTAGTAAAACTGCTGTAACGTAAGTTCCATACTGAATAAACCTTCTCCGCATTTGACAAGCAGAGAAGTAGAGGGAAGTTTAAATCCAATATATTTTTGTCAAACTCTTTGGTTTAGTGGTCAAAATGATAGTTGTTTTGAATTTAATGAATCTGCTAACTTCTGACATTTTTTACCGAAGCCAGAAAAACAGGCGAAGGGTTACAAAAATAGCTCTAGTTACAGATTGGTAGACCCGATTTGAAATCTGACTTGTTGCTTGAAAAGCAGAAGAGTACGGGTAGATTTTATATAGAAAACATTGTTTTCTGTAAAATGTTGGGAAAGGGGTCAAAACGGCAGTTGTTTGTGAAAGTTGTTTTGAATTTAATGAATCTGCTAACTTCTGACATTTTTTACCGAAGCCAGAAAAACAGGCGAAGGGTTACAAAAATAGCTCTAGTTACAGATTGGTAGACCCGATTTGAAATCCGACTTGTTGCTTGAAAAGCAGAAGAGTACGGGTAGATTTTATATAGAAAATGTAAAATGTTGGGAAAGGGGTCAAAACGGCAGTTTTTGTGAAAGTTGTTTTGAATTTAATGAATCTGCTAACTTCTGACATTTTTTACCAAAGCCAGAAAAACAGGCGAAGGGTTACAAAAATAGCTCTAGTTACAGATTGGTAGACCCGATTTGAAATCCGACTTGTTGCTTGAAAAGCAGAAGAGTAGGGGTAGATTTTATATAGAATACATTGTTTTCTGTAAAATGTTGGGAAAGGGGTCAAAACGGCAGTTGTTTGTGAAAGTTTAAAAAACACATGGTAGTGCATTTAGTAAAACTGCTGTAACGTAAGTTCCATACTGAATAAACCTTCTCCGCATTTGACAAGCAGAGAAGTAGAGGGAAGTTTAAATCCAATATATTTTTGTCAAACTCTTTGGTTTAGTGGTCAAAATGATAGTTGTTTTGAATTTAATGAATCTGCTAACTTCTGACATTTTTTACCGAAGCCAGAAAAACAGGCGAAGGGTTACAAAAATAGCTCTAGTTACAGATTGGTAGACCCGATTTGAAATCCGACTTGTTGCTTGAAAAGCAGAAGAGTAGGGGTAGATTTTATATAGAAAACATTGTTTTCTGTAAAATGTTGGGAAAGGGGTCAAAACGGCAGTTGTTTGTGAAAGTTTAAAAAACACATGGTAGTGCATTTAGTAAAACTGCTGTAACGTAAGTTCCATACTGAATAAACCTTCTCCCCATTTGACAAGCAGAGAAGTAGAGGGAAGTTTAAATCCAATATATTTTTGTCAAACTCTTTGGTTTAGTGGTCAAAATGATAGTTGTTTTGAATTTAATGAATCTGCTAACTTCTGACATTTTTTACCGAAGCCAGAAAAACAGGCGAAGGGTTACAAAAATAGCTCTAGTTACAGATTGGTAGACCCGATTTGAAATCTGACTTGTTGCTTGAAAAGCAGAAGAGTACGGGTAGATTTTATATAGAAAACATTGTTTTCTGTAAAATGTTGGGAAAGGGGTCAAAACGGCAGTTGTTTGTGAAAGTTGTTTTGAATTTAATGAATCTGCTAACTTCTGACATTTTTTACCGAAGCCAGAAAAACAGGCGAAGGGTTACAAAAATAGCTCTAGTTACAGATTGGTAGACCCGATTTGAAATCCGACTTGTTGCTTGAAAAGCAGAAGTGTACGGGTAGATTTTATATAGAAAATGTAAAATGTTGGGAAAGGGGTCAAAACGGCAGTTTTTGTGAAAGTTGTTTTGAATTTAATGAATCTGCTAACTTCTGACATTTTTTACCAAAGCCAGAAAAACAGGCGAAGGGTTACAAAAATAGCTCTAGTTACAGATTGGTAGACCCGATTTGAAATCCGACTTGTTGCTTGAAAAGCAGAAGAGTAGGGGTAGATTTTATATAGAAAACATTGTTTTCTGTAAAATGTTGGGAAAGGGGTCAAAACGGCAGTTGTTTGTGAAAGTTTAAAAAACACATGGTAGTGCATTTAGTAAAACTGCTGTAACGTAAGTTCCATACTGAATAAACCTTCTCCGCATTTGACAAGCAGAGAAGTAGAGGGAAGTTTAAATCCAATATATTTTTGTCAAACTCTTTGGTTTAGTGGTCAAAATGATAGTTGTTTTGAATTTAATGAATCTGCTAACTTCTGACATTTTTTACCGAAGCCAGAAACACAGGCGAAGGGTTACAAAAATAGCTCTAGTTACAGATTGGTAGACCCGATTTGAAATCCGACTTGTTGCTTGAAAAGCAGAAGAGTAGGGGTAGATTTTATATAGAAAACATTGTTTTCTGTAAAATGTTGGGAAAGGGGTCAAAACGGCAGTTGTTTGTGAAAGTTTAAAAAACACATTGTAGTGCATTTAGTAAAACTGCTGTAACGTAAGTTCCATACTGAATAAACCTTCTCCGCATTTGACAAGCAGAGAAGTAGAGGGAAGTTTAAATCCAATATATTTTTGTCAAACTCTTTGGTTTAGTGGTCAAAATGATAGTTGTTTTGAATTTAATGAATCTGCTAACTTCTGACATTTTTTACCGAAGCCAGAAAAACAGGCGAAGGGTTACAAAAATAGCTCTAGTTACAGATTGGTAGACCCGATTTGAAATCTGACTTGTTGCTTGAAAAGCAGAAGAGTACGGGTAGATTTTATATAGAAAACATTGTTTTCTGTAAAATGTTGGGAAAGGGGTCAAAACGGCAGTTGTTTGTGAAAGTTTAAAAAACACATTGTAGTGCATTTAGTAAAACTGCTGTAACGTAAGTTCCATACTGAATAAACCTTCTCCGCATTTGACAAGCAGAGAAGTAGAGGGAAGTTTAAATCCAATATATTTTTGTCAAACTCTTTGGTTTAGTGGTCAAAATGATAGTTGTTTTGAATTTAATGAATCTGCTAACTTCTGACATTTTTTACCGAAGCCAGAAAAACAGGCGAAGGGTTACAAAAATAGCTCTAGTTACAGATTGGTAGACCCGATTTGAAATCTGACTTGTTGCTTGAAAAGCAGAAGAGTACGGGTAGATTTTATATAGAAAACATTCTTTTCTGTAAAATGTTGGGAAAGGGGTCAAAACGGCAGTTGTTTGTGAAAGTTGTTTTGAATTTAATGAATCTGCTAACTTCTGACATTTTTTACCGAAGCCAGAAAAACAGGCGAAGGGTTACAAAAATAGCTCTAGTTACAGATTGGTAGACCCGATTTGAAATCCGACTTGTTGCTTGAAAAGCAGAAGAGTAGGGGTAGATTTTATATAGAAAACATTGTTTTCTGTAAAATGTTGGGAAAGGGGTCAAAACGGCAGTTGTTTGTGAAAGTTTAAAAAACACATGGTAGTGCATTTAGTAAAACTGCTGTAACGTAAGTTCCACACTGAATAAACCTTCTCCGCATTTGACAAGCAGAGAAGTAGAGGGAAGTTTAAATCCAATATATTTTTGTCAAACTCTTTGGTTTAGTGGTCAAAATGATAGTTGTTTTGAATTTAATGAATCTGCTAACTTCTGACATTTTTTACCGAAGCCAGAAAAACAGGCGAAGGGTTACAAAAATAGCTCTAGTTACAGATTGGTAGACCCGATTTGAAATCCGACTTGTTGCTTGAAAAGCAGAAGAGTAGGGGTAGATTTTATATAGAAAACATTGTTTTCTGTAAAATGTTGGGAAAGGGGTCAAAACGGCAGTTGTTTGTGAAAGTTTAAAAAACACATGGTAGTGCATTTAGTAAAACTGCTGTAACGTAAGTTCCATACTGAATAAACCTTCTCCGCATTTGACAAGCAGAGAAGTAGAGGGAAGTTTAAATCCAATATATTTTTGTCAAACTCTTTGGTTTAGTGGTCAAAATGATAGTTGTTTTGAATTTAATGAATCTGCTAACTTCTGACATTTTTTACCGAAGCCAGAAACACAGGCGAAGGGTTACAAAAATAGCTCTAGTTACAGATTGGTAGACCCGATTTGAAATCCGACTTGTTGCTTGAAAAGCAGAAGAGTAGGGGTAGATTTTATATAGAAAACATTGTTTTCTGTAAAATGTTGGGAAAGGGGTCAAAACGGCAGTTGTTTGTGAAAGTTTAAAAAACACATTGTAGTGCATTTAGTAAAACTGCTGTAACGTAAGTTCCATACTGAATAAACCTTCTCCGCATTTGACAAGCAGAGAAGTAGAGGGAAGTTTAAATCCAATATATTTTTGTCAAACTCTTTGGTTTAGTGGTCAAAATGATAGTTGTTTTGAATTTAATGAATCTGCTAACTTCTGACATTTTTTACCGAAGCCAGAAAAACAGGCGAAGGGTTACAAAAATAGCTCTAGTTACAGATTGGTAGACCCGATTTGAAATCTGACTTGTTGCTTGAAAAGCAGAAGAGTACGGGTAGATTTTATATAGAAAACATTCTTTTCTGTAAAATGTTGGGAAAGGGGTCAAAACGGCAGTTGTTTGTGAAAGTTGTTTTGAATTTAATGAATCTGCTAACTTCTGACATTTTTTACCGAAGCCAGAAAAACAGGCGAAGGGTTACAAAAATAGCTCTAGTTACAGATTGGTAGACCCGATTTGAAATCCGACTTGTTGCTTGAAAAGCAGAAGAGTAGGGGTAGATTTTATATAGAAAACATTGTTTTCTGTAAAATGTTGGGAAAGGGGTCAAAACGGCAGTTGTTTGTGAAAGTTTAAAAAACACATGGTAGTGCATTTAGTAAAACTGCTGTAACGTAAGTTCCACACTGAATAAACCTTCTCCGCATTTGACAAGCAGAGAAGTAGAGGGAAGTTTAAATCCAATATATTTTTGTCAAACTCTTTGGTTTAGTGGTCAAAATGATAGTTGTTTTGAATTTAATGAATCTGCTAACTTCTGACATTTTTTACCGAAGCCAGAAAAACAGGCGAAGGGTTACAAAAATAGCTCTAGTTACAGATTGGTAGACCCGATTTGAAATCTGACTTGTTGCTTGAAAAGCAGAAGAGTACGGGTAGATTTTATATAGAAAACATTGTTTTCTGTAAAATGTTGGGAAAGGGGTCAAAACGGCAGTTGTTTGTGAAAGTTGTTTTGAATTTAATGAATCTGCTAACTTCTGACATTTTTTACCGAAGCCAGAAAAACAGGCGAAGGGTTACAAAAATAGCTCTAGTTACAGATTGGTAGACCCGATTTGAAATCCGACTTGTTGCTTGAAAAGCAGAAGTGTACGGGTAGATTTTATATAGAAAATGTAAAATGTTGGGAAAGGGGTCAAAACGGCAGTTTTTGTGAAAGTTGTTTTGAATTTAATGAATCTGCTAACTTCTGACATTTTTTACCAAAGCCAGAAAAACAGGCGAAGGGTTACAAAAATAGCTCTAGTTACAGATTGGTAGACCCGATTTGAAATCCGACTTGTTGCTTGAAAAGCAGAAGAGTAGGGGTAGATTTTATATAGAAAACATTGTTTTCTGTAAAATGTTGGGAAAGGGGTCAAAACGGCAGTTGTTTGTGAAAGTTTAAAAAACACATGGTAGTGCATTTAGTAAAACTGCTGTAACGTAAGTTCCATACTGAATAAACCTTCTCCGCATTTGACAAGCAGAGAAGTAGAGGGAAGTTTAAATCCAATATATTTTTGTCAAACTCTTTGGTTTAGTGGTCAAAATGATAGTTGTTTTGAATTTAATGAATCTGCTAACTTCTGACATTTTTTACCAAAGCCAGAAAAACAGGCGAAGGGTTACAAAAATAGCTCTAGTTACAGATTGGTAGACCCGATTTGAAATCTGACTTGTTGCTTGAAAAGCAGAAGAGTACGGGTAGATTTTATATAGAAAACATTGTTTTCTGTAAAATGTTGGGAAAGGGGTCAAAACGGCAGTTGTTTGTGAAAGTTGTTTTGAATTTAATGAATCTGCTAACTTCTGACATTTTTTACCGAAGCCAGAAAAACAGGCGAAGGGTTACAAAAATAGCTCTAGTTACAGATTGGTAGACCCGATTTGAAATCCGACTTGTTGCTTGAAAAGCAGAAGAGTACGGGTAGATTTTATATAGAAAATGTAAAATGTTGGGAAAGGGGTCAAAACGGCAGTTTTTGTGAAAGTTGTTTTGAATTTAATGAATCTGCTAACTTCTGACATTTTTTACCAAAGCCAGAAAAACAGGCGAAGGGTTACAAAAATAGCTCTAGTTACAGATTGGTAGACCCGATTTGAAATCCGACTTGTTGCTTGAAAAGCAGAAGAGTAGGGGTAGATTTTATATAGAATACATTGTTTTCTGTAAAATGTTGGGAAAGGGGTCAAAACGGCAGTTGTTTGTGAAAGTTTAAAAAACACATGGTAGTGCATTTAGTAAAACTGCTGTAACGTAAGTTCCATACTGAATAAACCTTCTCCGCATTTGACAAGCAGAGAAGTAGAGGGAAGTTTAAATCCAATATATTTTTGTCAAACTCTTTGGTTTAGTGGTCAAAATGATAGTTGTTTTGAATTTAATGAATCTGCTAACTTCTGACATTTTTTACCGAAGCCAGAAAAACAGGCGAAGGGTTACAAAAATAGCTCTAGTTACAGATTGGTAGACCCGATTTGAAATCCGACTTGTTGCTTGAAAAGCAGAAGAGTAGGGGTAGATTTTATATAGAAAACATTGTTTTCTGTAAAATGTTGGGAAAGGGGTCAAAACGGCAGTTGTTTGTGAAAGTTTAAAAAACACATGGTAGTGCATTTAGTAAAACTGCTGTAACGTAAGTTCCATACTGAATAAACCTTCTCCCCATTTGACAAGCAGAGAAGTAGAGGGAAGTTTAAATCCAATATATTTTTGTCAAACTCTTTGGTTTAGTGGTCAAAATGATAGTTGTTTTGAATTTAATGAATCTGCTAACTTCTGACATTTTTTACCGAAGCCAGAAACACAGGCGAAGGGTTACAAAAATAGCTCTAGTTACAGATTGGTAGACCCGATTTGAAATCCGACTTGTTGCTTGAAAAGCAGAAGAGTAGGGGTAGATTTTATATAGAAAACATTGTTTTCTGTAAAATGTTGGGAAAGGGGTCAAAACGGCAGTTGTTTGTGAAAGTTTAAAAAACACATGGTAGTGCATTTAGTAAAACTGCTGTAACGTAAGTTCCATACTGAATAAACCTTCTCCCCATTTGACAAGCAGAGAAGTAGAGGGAAGTTTAAATCCAATATATTTTTGTCAAACTCTTTGGTTTAGTGGTCAAAATGATAGTTGTTTTGAATTTAATGAATCTGCTAACTTCTGACATTTTTTACCGAAGCCAGAAACACAGGCGAAGGGTTACAAAAATAGCTCTAGTTACAGATTGGTAGACCCGATTTGAAATCCGACTTGTTGCTTGAAAAGCAGAAGAGTAGGGGTAGATTTTATATAGAAAACATTGTTTTCTGTAAAATGTTGGGAAAGGGGTCAAAACGGCAGTTGTTTGTGAAAGTTTAAAAAACACATGGTAGTGCATTTAGTAAAACTGCTGTAACGTAAGTTCCATACTGAATAAACCTTCTCCGCATTTGACAAGCAGAGAAGTAGAGGGAAGTTTAAATCCAATATATTTTTGTCAAACTCTTTGGTTTAGTGGTCAAAATGATAGTTGTTTTGAATTTAATGAATCTGCTAACTTCTGACATTTTTTACCGAAGCCAGAAAAACAGGCGAAGGGTTACAAAAATAGCTCTAGTTACAGATTGGTAGACCCGATTTGAAATCTGACTTGTTGCTTGAAAAGCAGAAGAGTACGGGTAGATTTTATATAGAAAACATTCTTTTCTGTAAAATGTTGGGAAAGGGGTCAAAACGGCAGTTGTTTGTGAAAGTTGTTTTGAATTTAATGAATCTGCTAACTTCTGACATTTTTTACCGAAGCCAGAAAAACAGGCGAAGGGTTACAAAAATAGCTCTAGTTACAGATTGGTAGACCCGATTTGAAATCCGACTTGTTGCTTGAAAAGCAGAAGAGTAGGGGTAGATTTTATATAGAAAACATTGTTTTCTGTAAAATGTTGGGAAAGGGGTCAAAACGGCAGTTGTTTGTGAAAGTTTAAAAAACACATGGTAGTGCATTTAGTAAAACTGCTGTAACGTAAGTTCCATACTGAATAAACCTTCGCCGCATTTGACAAGCAGAGAAGTAGAGGGAAGTTTAAATCCAATATATTTTTGTCAAACTCTTTGGTTTAGTGGTCAAAATGATAGTTGTTTTGAATTTAATGAATCTGCTAACTTCTGACATTTTTTACCGAAGCCAGAAAAACAGGCGAAGGGTTACAAAAATAGCTCTAGTTACAGATTGGTAGACCCGATTTGAAATCTGACTTGTTGCTTGAAAAGCAGAAGAGTACGGGTAGATTTTATATAGAAAACATTGTTTTCTGTAAAATGTTGGGAAAGGGGTCAAAACGGCAGTTGTTTGTGAAAGTTGTTTTGAATTTAATGAATCTGCTAACTTCTGACATTTTTTACCGAAGCCAGAAAAACAGGCGAAGGGTTACAAAAATAGCTCTAGTTACAGATTGGTAGACCCGATTTGAAATCCGACTTGTTGCTTGAAAAGCAGAAGTGTACGGGTAGATTTTATATAGAAAATGTGAAATGTTGGGAAAGGGGTCAAAACGGCAGTTTTTGTGAAAGTTGTTTTGAATTTAATGAATCTGCTAACTTCTGACATTTTTTACCAAAGCCAGAAAAACAGGCGAAGGGTTACAAAAATAGCTCTAGTTACAGATTGGTAGACCCGATTTGAAATCCGACTTGTTGCTTGAAAAGCAGAAGAGTAGGGGTAGATTTTATATAGAATACATTGTTTTCTGTAAAATGTTGGGAAAGGGGTCAAAACGGCAGTTGTTTGTGAAAGTTTAAAAAACACATGGTAGTGCATTTAGTAAAACTGCTGTAACGTAAGTTCCATACTGAATAAACCTTCTCCGCATTTGACAAGCAGAGAAGTAGAGGGAAGTTTAAATCCAATATATTTTTGTCAAACTCTTTGGTTTAGTGGTCAAAATGATAGTTGTTTTGAATTTAATGAATCTGCTAACTTCTGACATTTTTTACCGAAGCCAGAAAAACAGGCGAAGGGTTACAAAAATAGCTCTAGTTACAGATTGGTAGACCCGATTTGAAATCCGACTTGTTGCTTGAAAAGCAGAAGAGTAGGGGTAGATTTTATATAGAAAACATTGTTTTCTGTAAAATGTTGGGAAAGGGGTCAAAACGGCAGTTGTTTGTGAAAGTTTAAAAAACACATGGTAGTGCATTTAGTAAAACTGCTGTAACGTAAGTTCCATACTGAATAAACCTTCTCCCCATTTGACAAGCAGAGAAGTAGAGGGAAGTTTAAATCCAATATATTTTTGTCAAACTCTTTGGTTTAGTGGTCAAAATGATAGTTGTTTTGAATTTAATGAATCTGCTAACTTCTGACATTTTTTACCGAAGCCAGAAACACAGGCGAAGGGTTACAAAAATAGCTCTAGTTACAGATTGGTAGACCCGATTTGAAATCCGACTTGTTGCTTGAAAAGCAGAAGAGTAGGGGTAGATTTTATATAGAAAACATTGTTTTCTGTAAAATGTTGGGAAAGGGGTCAAAACGGCAGTTGTTTGTGAAAGTTTAAAAAACACATGGTAGTGCATTTAGTAAAACTGCTGTAACGTAAGTTCCATACTGAATAAACCTTCTCCCCATTTGACAAGCAGAGAAGTAGAGGGAAGTTTAAATCCAATATATTTTTGTCAAACTCTTTGGTTTAGTGGTCAAAATGATAGTTGTTTTGAATTTAATGAATCTGCTAACTTCTGACATTTTTTACCGAAGCCAGAAACACAGGCGAAGGGTTACAAAAATAGCTCTAGTTACAGATTGGTAGACCCGATTTGAAATCCGACTTGTTGCTTGAAAAGCAGAAGAGTAGGGGTAGATTTTATATAGAAAACATTGTTTTCTGTAAAATGTTGGGAAAGGGGTCAAAACGGCAGTTGTTTGTGAAAGTTTAAAAAACACATGGTAGTGCATTTAGTAAAACTGCTGTAACGTAAGTTCCATACTGAATAAACCTTCTCCGCATTTGACAAGCAGAGAAGTAGAGGGAAGTTTAAATCCAATATATTTTTGTCAAACTCTTTGGTTTAGTGGTCAAAATGATAGTTGTTTTGAATTTAATGAATCTGCTAACTTCTGACATTTTTTACCGAAGCCAGAAAAACAGGCGAAGGGTTACAAAAATAGCTCTAGTTACAGATTGGTAGACCCGATTTGAAATCTGACTTGTTGCTTGAAAAGCAGAAGAGTACGGGTAGATTTTATATAGAAAACATTCTTTTCTGTAAAATGTTGGGAAAGGGGTCAAAACGGCAGTTGTTTGTGAAAGTTGTTTTGAATTTAATGAATCTGCTAACTTCTGACATTTTTTACCGAAGCCAGAAAAACAGGCGAAGGGTTACAAAAATAGCTCTAGTTACAGATTGGTAGACCCGATTTGAAATCCGACTTGTTGCTTGAAAAGCAGAAGAGTAGGGGTAGATTTTATATAGAAAACATTGTTTTCTGTAAAATGTTGGGAAAGGGGTCAAAACGGCAGTTGTTTGTGAAAGTTTAAAAAACACATGGTAGTGCATTTAGTAAAACTGCTGTAACGTAAGTTCCATACTGAATAAACCTTCGCCGCATTTGACAAGCAGAGAAGTAGAGGGAAGTTTAAATCCAATATATTTTTGTCAAACTCTTTGGTTTAGTGGTCAAAATGATAGTTGTTTTGAATTTAATGAATCTGCTAACTTCTGACATTTTTTACCGAAGCCAGAAAAACAGGCGAAGGGTTACAAAAATAGCTCTAGTTACAGATTGGTAGACCCGATTTGAAATCTGACTTGTTGCTTGAAAAGCAGAAGAGTACGGGTAGATTTTATATAGAAAACATTGTTTTCTGTAAAATGTTGGGAAAGGGGTCAAAACGGCAGTTGTTTGTGAAAGTTGTTTTGAATTTAATGAATCTGCTAACTTCTGACATTTTTTACCGAAGCCAGAAAAACAGGCGAAGGGTTACAAAAATAGCTCTAGTTACAGATTGGTAGACCCGATTTGAAATCCGACTTGTTGCTTGAAAAGCAGAAGTGTACGGGTAGATTTTATATAGAAAATGTGAAATGTTGGGAAAGGGGTCAAAACGGCAGTTTTTGTGAAAGTTGTTTTGAATTTAATGAATCTGCTAACTTCTGACATTTTTTACCAAAGCCAGAAAAACAGGCGAAGGGTTACAAAAATAGCTCTAGTTACAGATTGGTAGACCCGATTTGAAATCCGACTTGTTGCTTGAAAAGCAGAAGAGTAGGGGTAGATTTTATATAGAAAACATTGTTTTCTGTAAAATGTTGGGAAAGGGGTCAAAACGGCAGTTGTTTGTGAAAGTTTAAAAAACACATGGTAGTGCATTTAGTAAAACTGCTGTAACGTAAGTTCCATACTGAATAAACCTTCTCCGCATTTGACAAGCAGAGAAGTAGAGGGAAGTTTAAATCCAATATATTTTTGTCAAACTCTTTGGTTTAGTGGTCAAAATGATAGTTGTTTTGAATTTAATGAATCTGCTAACTTCTGACATTTTTTACCGAAGCCAGAAAAACAGGCGAAGGGTTACAAAAATAGCTCTAGTTACAGATTGGTAGACCCGATTTGAAATCCGACTTGTTGCTTGAAAAGCAGAAGAGTAGGAGTAGATTTTATATAGAAAACATTGTTTTCTGTAAAATGTTGGGAAAGGGGTCAAAACGGCAGTTGTTTGTGAAAGTTTAAAAAACACATGGTAGTGCATTTAGTAAAACTGCTGTAACGTAAGTTCCATACTGAATAAACCTTCTCCGCATTTGACAAGCAGAGAAGTAGAGGGAAGTTTAAATCCAATATATTTTTGTCAAACTCTTTGGTTTAGTGGTCAAAATGATAGTTGTTTTGAATTTAATGAATCTGCTAACTTCTGACATTTTTTACCGAAGCCAGAAAAACAGGCGAAGGGTTACAAAAATAGCTCTAGTTACAGATTGGTAGACCCGATTTGAAATCTGACTTGTTGCTTGAAAAGCAGAAGAGTACGGGTAGATTTTATATAGAAAACATTGTTTTCTGTAAAATGTTGGGAAAGGGGTCAAAACGGCAGTTGTTTGTGAAAGTTGTTTTGAATTTAATGAATCTGCTAACTTCTGACATTTTTTACCGAAGCCAGAAAAACAGGCGAAGGGTTACAAAAATAGCTCTAGTTACAGATTGGTAGACCCGATTTGAAATCCGACTTGTTGCTTGAAAAGCAGAAGTGTACGGGTAGATTTTATATAGAAAATGTAAAATGTTGGGAAAGGGGTCAAAACGGCAGTTTTTGTGAAAGTTGTTTTGAATTTAATGAATCTGCTAACTTCTGACATGTTTTACCAAAGCCAGAAAAACAGGCGAAGGGTTACAAAAATAGCTCTAGTTACAGATTGGTAGACCCGATTTGAAATCCGACTTGTTGCTTGAAAAGCAGAAGAGTAGGGGTAGATTTTATATAGAAAACATTGTTTTCTGTAAAATGTTGGGAAAGGGGTCAAAACGGCAGTTGTTTGTGAAAGTTTAAAAAACACATGGTAGTGCATTTAGTAAAACTGCTGTAACGTAAGTTCCATACTGAATAAACCTTCTCCGCATTTGACAAGCAGAGAAGTAGAGGGAAGTTTAAATCCAATATATTTTTGTCAAACTCTTTGGTTTAGTGGTCAAAATGATAGTTGTTTTGAATTTAATGAATCTGCTAACTTCTGACATTTTTTACCGAAGCCAGAAAAACAGGCGAAGGGTTACAAAAATAGCTCTAGTTACAGATTGGTAGACCCGATTTGAAATCCGACTTGTTGCTTGAAAAGCAGAAGAGTAGGAGTAGATTTTATATAGAAAACATTGTTTTCTGTAAAATGTTGGGAAAGGGGTCAAAACGGCAGTTGTTTGTGAAAGTTTAAAAAACACATGGTAGTGCATTTAGTAAAACTGCTGTAACGTAAGTTCCATACTGAATAAACCTTCTCCGCATTTGACAAGCAGAGAAGTAGAGGGAAGTTTAAATCCAATATATTTTTGTCAAACTCTTTGGTTTAGTGGTCAAAATGATAGTTGTTTTGAATTTAATGAATCTGCTAACTTCTGACATTTTTTACCGAAGCCAGAAAAACAGGCGAAGGGTTACAAAAATAGCTCTAGTTACAGATTGGTAGACCCGATTTGAAATCTGACTTGTTGCTTGAAAAGCAGAAGAGTACGGGTAGATTTTATATAGAAAACATTGTTTTCTGTAAAATGTTGGGAAAGGGGTCAAAACGGCAGTTGTTTGTGAAAGTTTAAAAAACACATGGTAGTGCATTTAGTAAAACTGCTGTAACGTAAGTTCCATACTGAATAAACCTTCTCCGCATTTGACAAGCAGAGAAGTAGAGGGAAGTTTAAATCCAATATATTTTTGTCAAACTCTTTGGTTTAGTGTTCAAAATGATAGTTGTTTTGAATTTAATGAATCTGCTAACTTCTGACATTTTTTACCGAAGCCAGAAAAACAGGCGAAGGGTTACAAAAATAGCTCTAGTTACAGATTGGTAGACCCGATTTGAAATCTGACTTGTTGCTTGAAAAGCAGAAGAGTACGGGTAGATTTTATATAGAAAACATTGTTTTCTGTAAAATGTTGGGAAAGGGGTCAAAACGGCAGTTGTTTGTGAAAGTTGTTTTGAATTTAATGAATCTGCTAACTTCTGACATTTTTTACCGAAGCCAGAAAAACAGGCGAAGGGTTACAAAAATAGCTCTAGTTACAGATTGGTAGACCCGATTTGAAATCCGACTTGTTGCTTGAAAAGCAGAAGAGTACGGGTAGATTTTATATAGAAAATGTAAAATGTTGGGAAAGGGGTCAAAACGGCAGTTTTTGTGAAAGTTGTTTTGAATTTAATGAATCTGCTAACTTCTGACATTTTTTACCAAAGCCAGAAAAACAGGCGAAGGGTTACAAAAATAGCTCTAGTTACAGATTGGTAGACCCGATTTGAAATCCGACTTGTTGCTTGAAAAGCAGAAGAGTAGGGGTAGATTTTATATAGAAAACATTGTTTTCTGTAAAATGTTGGGAAAGGGGTCAAAACGGCAGTTGTTTGTGAAAGTTTAAAAAACACATGGTAGTGCATTTAGTAAAACTGCTGTAACGTAAGTTCCATACTGAATAAACCTTCTCCGCATTTGACAAGCAGAGAAGTAGAGGGAAGTTTAAATCCAATATATTTTTGTCAAACTCTTTGGTTTAGTGGTCAAAATGATAGTTGTTTTGAATTTAATGAATCTGCTAACTTCTGACATTTTTTACCGAAGCCAGAAAAACAGGCGAAGGGTTACAAAAATAGCTCTAGTTACAGATTGGTAGACCCGATTTGAAATCTGACTTGTTGCTTGAAAAGCAGAAGAGTACGGGTAGATTTTATATAGAAAACATTGTTTTCTGTAAAATGTTGGGAAAGGGGTCAAAACGGCAGTTGTTTGTGAAATTTGTTTTGAATTTAATGAATCTGCTAACTTCTGACATTTTTTACCGAAGCCAGAAAAACAGGCGAAGGGTTACAAAAATAGCTCTAGTTACAGATTGGTAGACCCGATTTGAAATCCGACTTGTTGCTTGAAAAGCAGAAGAGTACGGGTAGATTTTATATAGAAAATGTAAAATGTTGGGAAAGGGGTCAAAACGGCAGTTTTTGTGAAAGTTGTTTTGAATTTAATGAATCTGCTAACTTCTGACATTTTTTACCAAAGCCAGAAAAACAGGCGAAGGGTTACAAAAATAGCTCTAGTTACAGATTGGTAGACCCGATTTGAAATCCGACTTGTTGCTTGAAAAGCAGAAGAGTAGGGGTAGATTTTATATAGAAAACATTGTTTTCTGTAAAATGTTGGGAAAGGGGTCAAAACGGCAGTTGTTTGTGAAAGTTTAAAAAACACATGGTAGTGCATTTAGTAAAACTGCTGTAACGTAAGTTCCATACTGAATAAACCTTCTCCGCATTTGACAAGCAGAGAAGTAGAGGGAAGTTTAAATCCAATATATTTTTGTCAAACTCTTTGGTTTAGTGGTCAAAATGATAGTTGTTTTGAATTTAATGAATCTGCTAACTTCTGACATTTTTTACCGAAGCCAGAAAAACAGGCGAAGGGTTACAAAAATAGCTCTAGTTACAGATTGGTAGACCCGATTTGAAATCTGACTTGTTGCTTGAAAAGCAGAAGAGTACGGGTAGATTTTATATAGAAAACATTGTTTTCTGTAAAATGTTGGGAAAGGGGTCAAAACGGCAGTTGTTTGTGAAAGTTGTTTTGAATTTAATGAATCTGCTAACTTCTGACATTTTTTACCGAAGCCAGAAAAACAGGCGAAGGGTTACAAAAATAGCTCTAGTTACAGATTGGTAGACCCGATTTGAAATCCGACTTGTTGCTTGAAAAGCAGAAGTGTACGGGTAGATTTTATATAGAAAATGTAAAATGTTGGGAAAGGGGTCAAAACGGCAGTTTTTGTGAAAGTTGTTTTGAATTTAATGAATCTGCTAACTTCTGACATTTTTTACCAAAGCCAGAAAAACAGGCGAAGGGTTACAAAAATAGCTCTAGTTACAGATTGGTAGACCCGATTTGAAATCCGACTTGTTGCTTGAAAAGCAGAAGAGTAGGGGTAGATTTTATATAGAAAACATTGTTTTCTGTAAAATGTTGGGAAAGGGGTCAAAACGGCAGTTGTTTGTGAAAGTTTAAAAAACACATGGTAGTGCATTTAGTAAAACTGCTGTAACGTAAGTTCCATACTGAATAAACCTTCTCCGCATTTGACAAGCAGAGAAGTAGAGGGAAGTTTAAATCCAATATATTTTTGTCAAACTCTTTGGTTTAGTGGTCAAAATGATAGTTGTTTTGAATTTAATGAATCTGCTAACTTCTGACATTTTTTACCGAAGCCAGAAAAACAGGCGAAGGGTTACAAAAATAGCTCTAGTTACAGATTGGTAGACCCGATTTGAAATCCGACTTGTTGCTTGAAAAGCAGAAGAGTAGGAGTAGATTTTATATAGAAAACATTGTTTTCTGTAAAATGTTGGGAAAGGGGTCAAAACGGCAGTTGTTTGTGAAAGTTTAAAAAACACATGGTAGTGCATTTAGTAAAACTGCTGTAACGTAAGTTCCATACTGAATAAACCTTCTCCGCATTTGACAAGCAGAGAAGTAGAGGGAAGTTTAAATCCAATATATTTTTGTCAAACTCTTTGGTTTAGTGGTCAAAATGATAGTTGTTTTGAATTTAATGAATCTGCTAACTTCTGACATTTTTTACCGAAGCCAGAAAAACAGGCGAAGGGTTACAAAAATAGCTCTAGTTACAGATTGGTAGACCCGATTTGAAATCTGACTTGTTGCTTGAAAAGCAGAAGAGTACGGGTAGATTTTATATAGAAAACATTGTTTTCTGTAAAATGTTGGGAAAGGGGTCAAAACGGCAGTTGTTTGTGAAAGTTGTTTTGAATTTAATGAATCTGCTAACTTCTGACATTTTTTACCGAAGCCAGAAAAACAGGCGAAGGGTTACAAAAATAGCTCTAGTTACAGATTGGTAGACCCGATTTGAAATCCGACTTGTTGCTTGAAAAGCAGAAGAGTACGGGTAGATTTTATATAGAAAATGTAAAATGTTGGGAAAGGGGTCAAAACGGCAGTTTTTGTGAAAGTTGTTTTGAATTTAATGAATCTGCTAACTTCTGACATTTTTTACCAAAGCCAGAAAAACAGGCGAAGGGTTACAAAAATAGCTCTAGTTACAGATTGGTAGACCCGATTTGAAATCCGACTTGTTGCTTGAAAAGCAGAAGAGTAGGGGTAGATTTTATATAGAAAACATTGTTTTCTGTAAAATGTTGGGAAAGGGGTCAAAACGGCAGTTGTTTGTGAAAGTTTAAAAAACACATGGTAGTGCATTTAGTAAAACTGCTGTAACGTAAGTTCCATACTGAATAAACCTTCTCCGCATTTGACAAGCAGAGAAGTAGAGGGAAGTTTAAATCCAATATATTTTTGTCAAACTCTTTGGTTTAGTGGTCAAAATGATAGTTGTTTTGAATTTAATGAATCTGCTAACTTCTGACATTTTTTACCGAAGCCAGAAAAACAGGCGAAGGGTTACAAAAATAGCTCTAGTTACAGATTGGTAGACCCGATTTGAAATCTGACTTGTTGCTTGAAAAGCAGAAGAGTACGGGTAGATTTTATATAGAAAACATTGTTTTCTGTAAAATGTTGGGAAAGGGGTCAAAACGGCAGTTGTTTGTGAAAGTTGTTTTGAATTTAATGAATCTGCTAACTTCTGACATTTTTTACCGAAGCCAGAAAAACAGGCGAAGGGTTACAAAAATAGCTCTAGTTACAGATTGGTAGACCCGATTTGAAATCCGACTTGTTGCTTGAAAAGCAGAAGAGTACGGGTAGATTTTATATAGAAAATGTAAAATGTTGGGAAAGGGGTCAAAACGGCAGTTTTTGTGAAAGTTGTTTTGAATTTAATGAATCTGCTAACTTCTGACATTTTTTACCAAAGCCAGAAAAACAGGCGAAGGGTTACAAAAATAGCTCTAGTTACAGATTGGTAGACCCGATTTGAAATCCGACTTGTTGCTTGAAAAGCAGAAGAGTAGGGGTAGATTTTATATAGAAAACATTGTTTTCTGTAAAATGTTGGGAAAGGGGTCAAAACGGCAGTTGTTTGTGAAAGTTTAAAAAACACATGGTAGTGCATTTAGTAAAACTGCTGTAACGTAAGTTCCATACTGAATAAACCTTCTCCGCATTTGACAAGCAGAGAAGTAGAGGGAAGTTTAAATCCAATATATTTTTGTCAAACTCTTTGGTTTAGTGGTCAAAATGATAGTTGTTTTGAATTTAATGAATCTGCTAACTTCTGACATTTTTTACCGAAGCCAGAAAAACAGGCGAAGGGTTACAAAAATAGCTCTAGTTACAGATTGGTAGACCCGATTTGAAATCTGACTTGTTGCTTGAAAAGCAGAAGAGTACGGGTAGATTTTATATAGAAAACATTGTTTTCTGTAAAATGTTGGGAAAGGGGTCAAAACGGCAGTTGTTTGTGAAAGTTGTTTTGAATTTAATGAATCTGCTAACTTCTGACATTTTTTACCGAAGCCAGAAAAACAGGCGAAGGGTTACAAAAATAGCTCTAGTTACAGATTGGTAGACCCGATTTGAAATCCGACTTGTTGCTTGAAAAGCAGAAGTGTACGGGTAGATTTTATATAGAAAATGTAAAATGTTGGGAAAGGGGTCAAAACGGCAGTTTTTGTGAAAGTTGTTTTGAATTTAATGAATCTGCTAACTTCTGACATTTTTTACCAAAGCCAGAAAAACAGGCGAAGGGTTACAAAAATAGCTCTAGTTACAGATTGGTAGACCCGATTTGAAATCCGACTTGTTGCTTGAAAAGCAGAAGAGTAGGGGTAGATTTTATATAGAAAACATTGTTTTCTGTAAAATGTTGGGAAAGGGGTCAAAACGGCAGTTGTTTGTGAAAGTTGTTTTGAATTTAATGAATCTGCTAACTTCTGACATTTTTTACCGAAGCCAGAAAAACAGGCGAAGGGTTACAAAAATAGCTCTAGTTACAGATTGGTAGACCCGATTTGAAATCCGACTTGTTGCTTGAAAAGCAGAAGTGTACGGGTAGATTTTATATAGAAAATGTAAAATGTTGGGAAAGGGGTCAAAACGGCAGTTTTTGTGAAAGTTGTTTTGAATTTAATGAATCTGCTAACTTCTGACATTTTTTACCGAAGCCAGAAAAACAGGCGAAGGGTTACAAAAATAGCTCTAGTTACAGATTGGTAGACCCGATTTGAAATCCGACTTGTTGCTTGAAAAGCAGAAGAGTAGGGGTAGATTTTATATAGAAAACATTGTTTTCTGTAAAATGTTGGGAAAGGGGTCAAAACGGCAGTTGTTTGTGAAAGTTTAAAAAACACATGGTAGTGCATTTAGTAAAACTGCTGTAACGTAAGTTCCATACTGAATAAACCTTCTCCGCATTTGACAAGCAGAGAAGTAGAGGGAAGTTTAAATCCAATATATTTTTGTCAAACTCTTTGGTTTAGTGGTCAAAATGATAGTTGTTTTGAATTTAATGAATCTGCTAACTTCTGACATTTTTTACCGAAGCCAGAAAAACAGGCGAAGGGTTACAAAAATAGCTCTAGTTACAGATTGGTAGACCCGATTTGAAATCCGACTTGTTGCTTGAAAAGCAGAAGAGTACGGGTAGATTTTATATAGAAAACATTGTTTTCTGTAAAATGTTGGGAAAGGGGTCAAAACGGCAGTTGTTTGTGAAAGTTGTTTTGAATTTAATGAATCTGCTAACTTCTGACATTTTTTACCGAAGCCAGAAAAACAGGCGAAGGGTTACAAAAATAGCTCTAGTTACAGATTGGTAGACCCGATTTGAAATCCGACTTGTTGCTTGAAAAGCAGAAGTGTACGGGTAGATTTTATATAGAAAATGTAAAATGTTGGGAAAGGGGTCAAAACGGCAGTTTTTGTGAAAGTTGTTTTGAATTTAATGAATCTGCTAACTTCTGACATTTTTTACCGAAGCCAGAAAAACAGGCGAAGGGTTACAAAAATAGCTCTAGTTACAGATTGGTAGACCCGATTTGAAATCCGACTTGTTGCTTGAAAAGCAGAAGAGTAGGGGTAGATTTTATATAGAAAACATTGTTTTCTGTAAAATGTTGGGAAAGGGGTCAAAACGGCAGTTGTTTGTGAAAGTTTAAAAAACACATGGTAGTGCATTTAGTAAAACTGCTGTAACGTAAGTTCCATACTGAATAAACCTTCTCCGCATTTGACAAGCAGAGAAGTAGAGGGAAGTTTAAATCCAATATATTTTTGTCAAACTCTTTGGTTTAGTGGTCAAAATGATAGTTGTTTTGAATTTAATGAATCTGCTAACTTCTGACATTTTTTACCGAAGCCAGAAAAACAGGCGAAGGGTTACAAAAATAGCTCTAGTTACAGATTGGTAGACCCGATTTGAAATCCGACTTGTTGCTTGAAAAGCAGAAGAGTAGGGTAGATTTTATATAGAAAACATTGTTTTCTGTAAAATGTTGGGAAAGGGGTCAAAACGGCAGTTGTTTGTGAAAGTTTAAAAAACACATGGTAGTGCATTTAGTAAAACTGCTGTAACGTAAGTTCCATACTGAATAAACCTTCTCCGCATTTGACAAGCAGAGAAGTAGAGGGAAGTTTAAATCCAATATATTTTTGTCAAACTCTTTGGTTTAGTGGTCAAAATGATAGTTGTTTTGAATTTAATGAATCTGCTAACTTCTGACATTTTTTACCGAAGCCAGAAAAACAGGCGAAGGGTTACAAAAATAGCTCTAGTTACAGATTGGTAGACCCGATTTGAAATCCGACTTGTTGCTTGAAAAGCAGAAGAGTACGGGTAGATTTTATATAGAAAACATTGTTTTCTGTAAAATGTTGGGAAAGGGGTCAAAACGGCAGTTGTTTGTGAAAGTTTAAAAAACACATGGTAGTGCATTTAGTAAAACTGCTGTAACGTAAGTTCCATACTGAATAAACCTTCTCCCCATTTGACAAGCAGAGAAGTAGAGGGAAGTTTAAATCCAATATATTTTTGTCAAACTCTTTGGTTTAGTGGTCAAAATGATAGTTGTTTTGAATTTAATGAATCTGCTAACTTCTGACATTTTTTACCGAAGCCAGAAACACAGGCGAAGGGTTACAAAAATAGCTCTAGTTACAGATTGGTAGACCCGATTTGAAATCCGACTTGTTGCTTGAAAAGCAGAAGAGTAGGGGTAGATTTTATATAGAAAACATTGTTTTCTGTAAAATGTTGGGAAAGGGGTCAAAACGGCAGTTGTTTGTGAAAGTTTAAAAAACACATTGTAGTGCATTTAGTAAAACTGCTGTAACGTAAGTTCCATACTGAATAAACCTTCTCCGCATTTGACAAGCAGAGAAGTAGAGGGAAGTTTAAATCCAATATATTTTTGTCAAACTCTTTGGTTTAGTGGTCAAAATGATAGTTGTTTTGAATTTAATGAATCTGCTAACTTCTGACATTTTTTACCGAAGCCAGAAAAACAGGCGAAGGGTTACAAAAATAGCTCTAGTTACAGATTGGTAGACCCGATTTGAAATCTGACTTGTTGCTTGAAAAGCAGAAGAGTACGGGTAGATTTTATATAGAAAACATTCTTTTCTGTAAAATGTTGGGAAAGGGGTCAAAACGGCAGTTGTTTGTGAAAGTTGTTTTGAATTTAATGAATCTGCTAACTTCTGACATTTTTTACCGAAGCCAGAAAAACAGGCGAAGGGTTACAAAAATAGCTCTAGTTACAGATTGGTAGACCCGATTTGAAATCCGACTTGTTGCTTGAAAAGCAGAAGAGTAGGGGTAGATTTTATATAGAAAACATTGTTTTCTGTAAAATGTTGGGAAAGGGGTCAAAACGGCAGTTGTTTGTGAAAGTTTAAAAAACACATGGTAGTGCATTTAGTAAAACTGCTGTAACGTAAGTTCCATACTGAATAAACCTTCTCCGCATTTGACAAGCAGAGAAGTAGAGGGAAGTTTAAATCCAATATATTTTTGTCAAACTCTTTGGTTTAGTGGTCAAAATGATAGTTGTTTTGAATTTAATGAATCTGCTAACTTCTGACATTTTTTACCGAAGCCAGAAAAACAGGCGAAGGGTTACAAAAATAGCTCTAGTTACAGATTGGTAGACCCGATTTGAAATCTGACTTGTTGCTTGAAAAGCAGAAGAGTACGGGTAGATTTTATATAGAAAACATTGTTTTCTGTAAAATGTTGGGAAAGGGGTCAAAACGGCAGTTGTTTGTGAAAGTTGTTTTGAATTTAATGAATCTGCTAACTTCTGACATTTTTTACCGAAGCCAGAAAAACAGGCGAAGGGTTACAAAAATAGCTCTAGTTACAGATTGGTAGACCCGATTTGAAATCCGACTTGTTGCTTGAAAAGCAGAAGTGTACGGGTAGATTTTATATAGAAAATGTAAAATGTTGGGAAAGGGGTCAAAACGGCAGTTTTTGTGAAAGTTGTTTTGAATTTAATGAATCTGCTAACTTCTGACATTTTTTACCAAAGCCAGAAAAACAGGCGAAGGGTTACAAAAATAGCTCTAGTTACAGATTGGTAGACCCGATTTGAAATCCGACTTGTTGCTTGAAAAGCAGAAGAGTAGGGGTAGATTTTATATAGAAAACATTGTTTTCTGTAAAATGTTGGGAAAGGGGTCAAAACGGCAGTTGTTTGTGAAAGTTTAAAAAACACATGGTAGTGCATTTAGTAAAACTGCTGTAACGTAAGTTCCATACTGAATAAACCTTCTCCGCATTTGACAAGCAGAGAAGTAGAGGGAAGTTTAAATCCAATATATTTTTGTCAAACTCTTTGGTTTAGTGGTCAAAATGATAGTTGTTTTGAATTTAATGAATCTGCTAACTTCTGACATTTTTTACCGAAGCCAGAAAAACAGGCGAAGGGTTACAAAAATAGCTCTAGTTACAGATTGGTAGACCCGATTTGAAATCCGACTTGTTGCTTGAAAAGCAGAAGAGTAGGAGTAGATTTTATATAGAAAACATTGTTTTCTGTAAAATGTTGGGAAAGGGGTCAAAACGGCAGTTGTTTGTGAAAGTTTAAAAAACACATGGTAGTGCATTTAGTAAAACTGCTGTAACGTAAGTTCCATACTGAATAAACCTTCTCCGCATTTGACAAGCAGAGAAGTAGAGGGAAGTTTAAATCCAATATATTTTTGTCAAACTCTTTGGTTTAGTGGTCAAAATGATAGTTGTTTTGAATTTAATGAATCTGCTAACTTCTGACATTTTTTACCGAAGCCAGAAAAACAGGCGAAGGGTTACAAAAATAGCTCTAGTTACAGATTGGTAGACCCGATTTGAAATCTGACTTGTTGCTTGAAAAGCAGAAGAGTACGGGTAGATTTTATATAGAAAACATTGTTTTCTGTAAAATGTTGGGAAAGGGGTCAAAACGGCAGTTGTTTGTGAAAGTTGTTTTGAATTTAATGAATCTGCTAACTTCTGACATTTTTTACCGAAGCCAGAAAAACAGGCGAAGGGTTACAAAAATAGCTCTAGTTACAGATTGGTAGACCCGATTTGAAATCCGACTTGTTGCTTGAAAAGCAGAAGTGTACGGGTAGATTTTATATAGAAAATGTAAAATGTTGGGAAAGGGGTCAAAACGGCAGTTTTTGTGAAAGTTGTTTTGAATTTAATGAATCTGCTAACTTCTGACATTTTTTACCAAAGCCAGAAAAACAGGCGAAGGGTTACAAAAATAGCTCTAGTTACAGATTGGTAGACCCGATTTGAAATCCGACTTGTTGCTTGAAAAGCAGAAGAGTAGGGGTAGATTTTATATAGAAAACATTGTTTTCTGTAAAATGTTGGGAAAGGGGTCAAAACGGCAGTTGTTTGTGAAAGTTTAAAAAACACATGGTAGTGCATTTAGTAAAACTGCTGTAACGTAAGTTCCATACTGAATAAACCTTCTCCGCATTTGACAAGCAGAGAAGTAGAGGGAAGTTTAAATCCAATATATTTTTGTCAAACTCTTTGGTTTAGTGGTCAAAATGATAGTTGTTTTGAATTTAATGAATCTGCTAACTTCTGACATTTTTTACCGAAGCCAGAAAAACAGGCGAAGGGTTACAAAAATAGCTCTAGTTACAGATTGGTAGACCCGATTTGAAATCTGACTTGTTGCTTGAAAAGCAGAAGAGTACGGGTAGATTTTATATAGAAAACATTGTTTTCTGTAAAATGTTGGGAAAGGGGTCAAAACGGCAGTTGTTTGTGAAAGTTGTTTTGAATTTAATGAATCTGCTAACTTCTGACATTTTTTACCGAAGCCAGAAAAACAGGCGAAGGGTTACAAAAATAGCTCTAGTTACAGATTGGTAGACCCGATTTGAAATCCGACTTGTTGCTTGAAAAGCAGAAGAGTACGGGTAGATTTTATATAGAAAATGTAAAATGTTGGGAAAGGGGTCAAAACGGCAGTTTTTGTGAAAGTTGTTTTGAATTTAATGAATCTGCTAACTTCTGACATTTTTTACCAAAGCCAGAAAAACAGGCGAAGGGTTACAAAAATAGCTCTAGTTACAGATTGGTAGACCCGATTTGAAATCCGACTTGTTGCTTGAAAAGCAGAAGAGTAGGGGTAGATTTTATATAGAAAACATTGTTTTCTGTAAAATGTTGGGAAAGGGGTCAAAACGGCAGTTGTTTGTGAAAGTTTAAAAAACACATGGTAGTGCATTTAGTAAAACTGCTGTAACGTAAGTTCCATACTGAATAAACCTTCTCCGCATTTGACAAGCAGAGAAGTAGAGGGAAGTTTAAATCCAATATATTTTTGTCAAACTCTTTGGTTTAGTGGTCAAAATGATAGTTGTTTTGAATTTAATGAATCTGCTAACTTCTGACATTTTTTACCGAAGCCAGAAAAACAGGCGAAGGGTTACAAAAATAGCTCTAGTTACAGATTGGTAGACCCGATTTGAAATCTGACTTGTTGCTTGAAAAGCAGAAGAGTACGGGTAGATTTTATATAGAAAACATTGTTTTCTGTAAAATGTTGGGAAAGGGGTCAAAACGGCAGTTGTTTGTGAAAGTTGTTTTGAATTTAATGAATCTGCTAACTTCTGACATTTTTTACCGAAGCCAGAAAAACAGGCGAAGGGTTACAAAAATAGCTCTAGTTACAGATTGGTAGACCCGATTTGAAATCCGACTTGTTGCTTGAAAAGCAGAAGAGTACGGGTAGATTTTATATAGAAAATGTAAAATGTTGGGAAAGGGGTCAAAACGGCAGTTTTTGTGAAAGTTGTTTTGAATTTAATGAATCTGCTAACTTCTGACATTTTTTACCAAAGCCAGAAAAACAGGCGAAGGGTTACAAAAATAGCTCTAGTTACAGATTGGTAGACCCGATTTGAAATCCGACTTGTTGCTTGAAAAGCAGAAGAGTAGGGGTAGATTTTATATAGAAAACATTGTTTTCTGTAAAATGTTGGGAAAGGGGTCAAAACGGCAGTTGTTTGTGAAAGTTTAAAAAACACATGGTAGTGCATTTAGTAAAACTGCTGTAACGTAAGTTCCATACTGAATAAACCTTCTCCGCATTTGACAAGCAGAGAAGTAGAGGGAAGTTTAAATCCAATATATTTTTGTCAAACTCTTTGGTTTAGTGGTCAAAATGATAGTTGTTTTGAATTTAATGAATCTGCTAACTTCTGACATTTTTTACCGAAGCCAGAAAAACAGGCGAAGGGTTACAAAAATAGCTCTAGTTACAGATTGGTAGACCCGATTTGAAATCTGACTTGTTGCTTGAAAAGCAGAAGAGTACGGGTAGATTTTATATAGAAAACATTGTTTTCTGTAAAATGTTGGGAAAGGGGTCAAAACGGCAGTTGTTTGTGAAAGTTGTTTTGAATTTAATGAATCTGCTAACTTCTGACATTTTTTACCGAAGCCAGAAAAACAGGCGAAGGGTTACAAAAATAGCTCTAGTTACAGATTGGTAGACCCGATTTGAAATCCGACTTGTTGCTTGAAAAGCAGAAGAGTACGGGTAGATTTTATATAGAAAATGTAAAATGTTGGGAAAGGGGTCAAAACGGCAGTTTTTGTGAAAGTTGTTTTGAATTTAATGAATCTGCTAACTTCTGACATTTTTTACCAAAGCCAGAAAAACAGGCGAAGGGTTACAAAAATAGCTCTAGTTACAGATTGGTAGACCCGATTTGAAATCCGACTTGTTGCTTGAAAAGCAGAAGAGTAGGGGTAGATTTTATATAGAAAACATTGTTTTCTGTAAAATGTTGGGAAAGGGGTCAAAACGGCAGTTGTTTGTGAAAGTTTAAAAAACACATGGTAGTGCATTTAGTAAAACTGCTGTAACGTAAGTTCCATACTGAATAAACCTTCTCCGCATTTGACAAGCAGAGAAGTAGAGGGAAGTTTAAATCCAATATATTTTTGTCAAACTCTTTGGTTTAGTGGTCAAAATGATAGTTGTTTTGAATTTAATGAATCTGCTAACTTCTGACATTTTTTACCGAAGCCAGAAAAACAGGCGAAGGGTTACAAAAATAGCTCTAGTTACAGATTGGTAGACCCGATTTGAAATCTGACTTGTTGCTTGAAAAGCAGAAGAGTACGGGTAGATTTTATATAGAAAACATTGTTTTCTGTAAAATGTTGGGAAAGGGGTCAAAACGGCAGTTGTTTGTGAAAGTTGTTTTGAATTTAATGAATCTGCTAACTTCTGACATTTTTTACCGAAGCCAGAAAAACAGGCGAAGGGTTACAAAAATAGCTCTAGTTACAGATTGGTAGACCCGATTTGAAATCCGACTTGTTGCTTGAAAAGCAGAAGTGTACGGGTAGATTTTATATAGAAAATGTAAAATGTTGGGAAAGGGGTCAAAACGGCAGTTTTTGTGAAAGTTGTTTTGAATTTAATGAATCTGCTAACTTCTGACATTTTTTACCAAAGCCAGAAAAACAGGCGAAGGGTTACAAAAATAGCTCTAGTTACAGATTGGTAGACCCGATTTGAAATCCGACTTGTTGCTTGAAAAGCAGAAGAGTAGGGGTAGATTTTATATAGAAAACATTGTTTTCTGTAAAATGTTGGGAAAGGGGTCAAAACGGCAGTTGTTTGTGAAAGTTTAAAAAACACATGGTAGTGCATTTAGTAAAACTGCTGTAACGTAAGTTCCATACTGAATAAACCTTCTCCGCATTTGACAAGCAGAGAAGTAGAGGGAAGTTTAAATCCAATATATTTTTGTCAAACTCTTTGGTTTAGTGGTCAAAATGATAGTTGTTTTGAATTTAATGAATCTGCTAACTTCTGACATTTTTTACCGAAGCCAGAAAAACAGGCGAAGGGTTACAAAAATAGCTCTAGTTACAGATTGGTAGACCCGATTTGAAATCCGACTTGTTGCTTGAAAAGCAGAAGAGTAGGAGTAGATTTTATATAGAAAACATTGTTTTCTGTAAAATGTTGGGAAAGGGGTCAAAACGGCAGTTGTTTGTGAAAGTTTAAAAAACACATGGTAGTGCATTTAGTAAAACTGCTGTAACGTAAGTTCCATACTGAATAAACCTTCTCCGCATTTGACAAGCAGAGAAGTAGAGGGAAGTTTAAATCCAATATATTTTTGTCAAACTCTTTGGTTTAGTGGTCAAAATGATAGTTGTTTTGAATTTAATGAATCTGCTAACTTCTGACATTTTTTACCGAAGCCAGAAAAACAGGCGAAGGGTTACAAAAATAGCTCTAGTTACAGATTGGTAGACCCGATTTGAAATCTGACTTGTTGCTTGAAAAGCAGAAGAGTACGGGTAGATTTTATATAGAAAACATTGTTTTCTGTAAAATGTTGGGAAAGGGGTCAAAACGGCAGTTGTTTGTGAAAGTTTAAAAAACACATGGTATTGCATTTAGTAAAACTGCTGTAACGTAAGTTCCATACTGAATAAACCTTCTCCCCATTTGACAAGCAGAGAAGTAGAGGGAAGTTTAAATCCAATATATTTTTGTCAAACTCTTTGGTTTAGTGGTCAAAATGATAGTTGTTTTGAATTTAATGAATCTGCTAACTTCTGACATTTTTTACCGAAGCCAGAAACACAGGCGAAGGGTTACAAAAATAGCTCTAGTTACAGATTGGTAGACCCGATTTGAAATCCGACTTGTTGCTTGAAAAGCAGAAGAGTAGGGGTAGATTTTATATAGAAAACATTGTTTTCTGTAAAATGTTGGGAAAGGGGTCAAAACGGCAGTTGTTTGTGAAAGTTTAAAAAACACATTGTAGTGCATTTAGTAAAACTGCTGTAACGTAAGTTCCATACTGAATAAACCTTCTCCGCATTTGACAAGCAGAGAAGTAGAGGGAAGTTTAAATCCAATATATTTTTGTCAAACTCTTTGGTTTAGTGGTCAAAATGATAGTTGTTTTGAATTTAATGAATCTGCTAACTTCTGACATTTTTTACCGAAGCCAGAAAAACAGGCGAAGGGTTACAAAAATAGCTCTAGTTACAGATTGGTAGACCCGATTTGAAATCTGACTTGTTGCTTGAAAAGCAGAAGAGTACGGGTAGATTTTATATAGAAAACATTCTTTTCTGTAAAATGTTGGGAAAGGGGTCAAAACGGCAGTTGTTTGTGAAAGTTGTTTTGAATTTAATGAATCTGCTAACTTCTGACATTTTTTACCAAAGCCAGAAAAACAGGCGAAGGGTTACAAAAATAGCTCTAGTTACAGATTGGTAGACCCGATTTGAAATCCGACTTGTTGCTTGAAAAGCAGAAGAGTAGGGGTAGATTTTATATAGAAAACATTGTTTTCTGTAAAATGTTGGGAAAGGGGTCAAAACGGCAGTTGTTTGTGAAAGTTTAAAAAACACATGGTAGTGCATTTAGTAAAACTGCTGTAACGTAAGTTCCATACTGAATAAACCTTCTCCGCATTTGACAAGCAGAGAAGTAGAGGGAAGTTTAAATCCAATATATTTTTGTCAAACTCTTTGGTTTAGTGGTCAAAATGATAGTTGTTTTGAATTTAATGAATCTGCTAACTTCTGACATTTTTTACCGAAGCCAGAAAAACAGGCGAAGGGTTACAAAAATAGCTCTAGTTACAGATTGGTAGACCCGATTTGAAATCTGACTTGTTGCTTGAAAAGCAGAAGAGTACGGGTAGATTTTATATAGAAAACATTGTTTTCTGTAAAATGTTGGGAAAGGGGTCAAAACGGCAGTTGTTTGTGAAAGTTGTTTTGAATTTAATGAATCTGCTAACTTCTGACATTTTTTACCGAAGCCAGAAAAACAGGCGAAGGGTTACAAAAATAGCTCTAGTTACAGATTGGTAGACCCGATTTGAAATCCGACTTGTTGCTTGAAAAGCAGAAGTGTACGGGTAGATTTTATATAGAAAATGTAAAATGTTGGGAAAGGGGTCAAAACGGCAGTTTTTGTGAAAGTTGTTTTGAATTTAATGAATCTGCTAACTTCTGACATTTTTTACCAAAGCCAGAAAAACAGGCGAAGGGTTACAAAAATAGCTCTAGTTACAGATTGGTAGACCCGATTTGAAATCCGACTTGTTGCTTGAAAAGCAGAAGAGTAGGGGTAGATTTTATATAGAAAACATTGTTTTCTGTAAAATGTTGGGAAAGGGGTCAAAACGGCAGTTGTTTGTGAAAGTTTAAAAAACACATGGTAGTGCATTTAGTAAAACTGCTGTAACGTAAGTTCCATACTGAATAAACCTTCTCCGCATTTGACAAGCAGAGAAGTAGAGGGAAGTTTAAATCCAATATATTTTTGTCAAACTCTTTGGTTTAGTGGTCAAAATGATAGTTGTTTTGAATTTAATGAATCTGCTAACTTCTGACATTTTTTACCGAAGCCAGAAAAACAGGCGAAGGGTTACAAAAATAGCTCTAGTTACAGATTGGTAGACCCGATTTGAAATCCGACTTGTTGCTTGAAAAGCAGAAGAGTAGGAGTAGATTTTATATAGAAAACATTGTTTTCTGTAAAATGTTGGGAAAGGGGTCAAAACGGCAGTTGTTTGTGAAAGTTTAAAAAACACATGGTAGTGCATTTAGTAAAACTGCTGTAACGTAAGTTCCATACTGAATAAACCTTCTCCGCATTTGACAAGCAGAGAAGTAGAGGGAAGTTTAAATCCAATATATTTTTGTCAAACTCTTTGGTTTAGTGGTCAAAATGATAGTTGTTTTGAATTTAATGAATCTGCTAACTTCTGACATTTTTTACCGAAGCCAGAAAAACAGGCGAAGGGTTACAAAAATAGCTCTAGTTACAGATTGGTAGACCCGATTTGAAATCTGACTTGTTGCTTGAAAAGCAGAAGAGTACGGGTAGATTTTATATAGAAAACATTGTTTTCTGTAAAATGTTGGGAAAGGGGTCAAAACGGCAGTTGTTTGTGAAAGTTTAAAAAACACATGGTAGTGCATTTAGTAAAACTGCTGTAACGTAAGTTCCATACTGAATAAACCTTCTCCGCATTTGACAAGCAGAGAAGTAGAGGGAAGTTTAAATCCAATATATTTTTGTCAAACTCTTTGGTTTAGTGGTCAAAATGATAGTTGTTTTGAATTTAATGAATCTGCTAACTTCTGACATTTTTTACCGAAGCCAGAAAAACAGGCGAAGGGTTACAAAAATAGCTCTAGTTACAGATTGGTAGACCCGATTTGAAATCTGACTTGTTGCTTGAAAAGCAGAAGAGTACGGGTAGATTTTATATAGAAAACATTGTTTTCTGTAAAATGTTGGGAAAGGGGTCAAAACGGCAGTTGTTTGTGAAAGTTGTTTTGAATTTAATGAATCTGCTAACTTCTGACATTTTTTACCGAAGCCAGAAAAACAGGCGAAGGGTTACAAAAATAGCTCTAGTTACAGATTGGTAGACCCGATTTGAAATCCGACTTGTTGCTTGAAAAGCAGAAGAGTACGGGTAGATTTTATATAGAAAATGTAAAATGTTGGGAAAGGGGTCAAAACGGCAGTTTTTGTGAAAGTTGTTTTGAATTTAATGAATCTGCTAACTTCTGACATTTTTTACCAAAGCCAGAAAAACAGGCGAAGGGTTACAAAAATAGCTCTAGTTACAGATTGGTAGACCCGATTTGAAATCCGACTTGTTGCTTGAAAAGCAGAAGAGTAGGGGTAGATTTTATATAGAAAACATTGTTTTCTGTAAAATGTTGGGAAAGGGGTCAAAACGGCAGTTGTTTGTGAAAGTTTAAAAAACACATGGTAGTGCATTTAGTAAAACTGCTGTAACGTAAGTTCCATACTGAATAAACCTTCTCCGCATTTGACAAGCAGAGAAGTAGAGGGAAGTTTAAATCCAATATATTTTTGTCAAACTCTTTGGTTTAGTGGTCAAAATGATAGTTGTTTTGAATTTAATGAATCTGCTAACTTCTGACATTTTTTACCGAAGCCAGAAAAACAGGCGAAGGGTTACAAAAATAGCTCTAGTTACAGATTGGTAGACCCGATTTGAAATCTGACTTGTTGCTTGAAAAGCAGAAGAGTACGGGTAGATTTTATATAGAAAACATTGTTTTCTGTAAAATGTTGGGAAAGGGGTCAAAACGGCAGTTGTTTGTGAAAGTTGTTTTGAATTTAATGAATCTGCTAACTTCTGACATTTTTTACCGAAGCCAGAAAAACAGGCGAAGGGTTACAAAAATAGCTCTAGTTACAGATTGGTAGACCCGATTTGAAATCCGACTTGTTGCTTGAAAAGCAGAAGAGTACGGGTAGATTTTATATAGAAAATGTAAAATGTTGGGAAAGGGGTCAAAACGGCAGTTTTTGTGAAAGTTGTTTTGAATTTAATGAATCTGCTAACTTCTGACATTTTTTACCAAAGCCAGAAAAACAGGCGAAGGGTTACAAAAATAGCTCTAGTTACAGATTGGTAGACCCGATTTGAAATCCGACTTGTTGCTTGAAAAGCAGAAGAGTAGGGGTAGATTTTATATAGAAAACATTGTTTTCTGTAAAATGTTGGGAAAGGGGTCAAAACGGCAGTTGTTTGTGAAAGTTTAAAAAACACATGGTAGTGCATTTAGTAAAACTGCTGTAACGTAAGTTCCATACTGAATAAACCTTCTCCGCATTTGACAAGCAGAGAAGTAGAGGGAAGTTTAAATCCAATATATTTTTGTCAAACTCTTTGGTTTAGTGGTCAAAATGATAGTTGTTTTGAATTTAATGAATCTGCTAACTTCTGACATTTTTTACCGAAGCCAGAAAAACAGGCGAAGGGTTACAAAAATAGCTCTAGTTACAGATTGGTAGACCCGATTTGAAATCCGACTTGTTGCTTGAAAAGCAGAAGAGTAGGAGTAGATTTTATATAGAAAACATTGTTTTCTGTAAAATGTTGGGAAAGGGGTCAAAACGGCAGTTGTTTGTGAAAGTTTAAAAAACACATGGTAGTGCATTTAGTAAAACTGCTGTAACGTAAGTTCCATACTGAATAAACCTTCTCCGCATTTGACAAGCAGAGAAGTAGAGGGAAGTTTAAATCCAATATATTTTTGTCAAACTCTTTGGTTTAGTGGTCAAAATGATAGTTGTTTTGAATTTAATGAATCTGCTAACTTCTGACATTTTTTACCGAAGCCAGAAAAACAGGCGAAGGGTTACAAAAATAGCTCTAGTTACAGATTGGTAGACCCGATTTGAAATCTGACTTGTTGCTTGAAAAGCAGAAGAGTACGGGTAGATTTTATATAGAAAACATTGTTTTCTGTAAAATGTTGGGAAAGGGGTCAAAACGGCAGTTGTTTGTGAAAGTTGTTTTGAATTTAATGAATCTGCTAACTTCTGACATTTTTTACCGAAGCCAGAAAAACAGGCGAAGGGTTACAAAAATAGCTCTAGTTACAGATTGGTAGACCCGATTTGAAATCCGACTTGTTGCTTGAAAAGCAGAAGAGTACGGGTAGATTTTATATAGAAAATGTAAAATGTTGGGAAAGGGGTCAAAACGGCAGTTTTTGTGAAAGTTGTTTTGAATTTAATGAATCTGCTAACTTCTGACATTTTTTACCAAAGCCAGAAAAACAGGCGAAGGGTTACAAAAATAGCTCTAGTTACAGATTGGTAGACCCGATTTGAAATCCGACTTGTTGCTTGAAAAGCAGAAGAGTAGGGGTAGATTTTATATAGAAAACATTGTTTTCTGTAAAATGTTGGGAAAGGGGTCAAAACGGCAGTTGTTTGTGAAAGTTTAAAAAACACATGGTAGTGCATTTAGTAAAACTGCTGTAACGTAAGTTCCATACTGAATAAACCTTCTCCGCATTTGACAAGCAGAGAAGTAGAGGGAAGTTTAAATCCAATATATTTTTGTCAAACTCTTTGGTTTAGTGGTCAAAATGATAGTTGTTTTGAATTTAATGAATCTGCTAACTTCTGACATTTTTTACCGAAGCCAGAAAAACAGGCGAAGGGTTACAAAAATAGCTCTAGTTACAGATTGGTAGACCCGATTTGAAATCCGACTTGTTGCTTGAAAAGCAGAAGAGTAGGAGTAGATTTTATATAGAAAACATTGTTTTCTGTAAAATGTTGGGAAAGGGGTCAAAACGGCAGTTGTTTGTGAAAGTTTAAAAAACACATGGTAGTGCATTTAGTAAAACTGCTGTAACGTAAGTTCCATACTGAATAAACCTTCTCCGCATTTGACAAGCAGAGAAGTAGAGGGAAGTTTAAATCCAATATATTTTTGTCAAACTCTTTGGTTTAGTGGTCAAAATGATAGTTGTTTTGAATTTAATGAATCTGCTAACTTCTGACATTTTTTACCGAAGCCAGAAAAACAGGCGAAGGGTTACAAAAATAGCTCTAGTTACAGATTGGTAGACCCGATTTGAAATCTGACTTGTTGCTTGAAAAGCAGAAGAGTACGGGTAGATTTTATATAGAAAACATTGTTTTCTGTAAAATGTTGGGAAAGGGGTCAAAACGGCAGTTGTTTGTGAAAGTTGTTTTGAATTTAATGAATCTGCTAACTTCTGACATTTTTTACCGAAGCCAGAAAAACAGGCGAAGGGTTACAAAAATAGCTCTAGTTACAGATTGGTAGACCCGATTTGAAATCCGACTTGTTGCTTGAAAAGCAGAAGAGTACGGGTAGATTTTATATAGAAAATGTAAAATGTTGGGAAAGGGGTCAAAACGGCAGTTTTTGTGAAAGTTGTTTTGAATTTAATGAATCTGCTAACTTCTGACATTTTTTACCAAAGCCAGAAAAACAGGCGAAGGGTTACAAAAATAGCTCTAGTTACAGATTGGTAGACCCGATTTGAAATCCGACTTGTTGCTTGAAAAGCAGAAGAGTAGGGGTAGATTTTATATAGAAAACATTGTTTTCTGTAAAATGTTGGGAAAGGGGTCAAAACGGCAGTTGTTTGTGAAAGTTTAAAAAACACATGGTAGTGCATTTAGTAAAACTGCTGTAACGTAAGTTCCATACTGAATAAACCTTCTCCGCATTTGACAAGCAGAGAAGTAGAGGGAAGTTTAAATCCAATATATTTTTGTCAAACTCTTTGGTTTAGTGGTCAAAATGATAGTTGTTTTGAATTTAATGAATCTGCTAACTTCTGACATTTTTTACCGAAGCCAGAAAAACAGGCGAAGGGTTACAAAAATAGCTCTAGTTACAGATTGGTAGACCCGATTTGAAATCTGACTTGTTGCTTGAAAAGCAGAAGAGTACGGGTAGATTTTATATAGAAAACATTGTTTTCTGTAAAATGTTGGGAAAGGGGTCAAAACGGCAGTTGTTTGTGAAAGTTGTTTTGAATTTAATGAATCTGCTAACTTCTGACATTTTTTACCGAAGCCAGAAAAACAGGCGAAGGGTTACAAAAATAGCTCTAGTTACAGATTGGTAGACCCGATTTGAAATCCGACTTGTTGCTTGAAAAGCAGAAGAGTACGGGTAGATTTTATATAGAAAATGTAAAATGTTGGGAAAGGGGTCAAAACGGCAGTTTTTGTGAAAGTTGTTTTGAATTTAATGAATCTGCTAACTTCTGACATTTTTTACCAAAGCCAGAAAAACAGGCGAAGGGTTACAAAAATAGCTCTAGTTACAGATTGGTAGACCCGATTTGAAATCCGACTTGTTGCTTGAAAAGCAGAAGAGTAGGGGTAGATTTTATATAGAAAACATTGTTTTCTGTAAAATGTTGGGAAAGGGGTCAAAACGGCAGTTGTTTGTGAAAGTTTAAAAAACACATGGTAGTGCATTTAGTAAAACTGCTGTAACGTAAGTTCCATACTGAATAAACCTTCTCCGCATTTGACAAGCAGAGAAGTAGAGGGAAGTTTAAATCCAATATATTTTTGTCAAACTCTTTGGTTTAGTGGTCAAAATGATAGTTGTTTTGAATTTAATGAATCTGCTAACTTCTGACATTTTTTACCGAAGCCAGAAAAACAGGCGAAGGGTTACAAAAATAGCTCTAGTTACAGATTGGTAGACCCGATTTGAAATCTGACTTGTTGCTTGAAAAGCAGAAGAGTACGGGTAGATTTTATATAGAAAACATTGTTTTCTGTAAAATGTTGGGAAAGGGGTCAAAACGGCAGTTGTTTGTGAAAGTTGTTTTGAATTTAATGAATCTGCTAACTTCTGACATTTTTTACCGAAGCCAGAAAAACAGGCGAAGGGTTACAAAAATAGCTCTAGTTACAGATTGGTAGACCCGATTTGAAATCCGACTTGTTGCTTGAAAAGCAGAAGAGTACGGGTAGATTTTATATAGAAAATGTAAAATGTTGGGAAAGGGGTCAAAACGGCAGTTTTTGTGAAAGTTGTTTTGAATTTAATGAATCTGCTAACTTCTGACATTTTTTACCAAAGCCAGAAAAACAGGCGAAGGGTTACAAAAATAGCTCTAGTTACAGATTGGTAGACCCGATTTGAAATCCGACTTGTTGCTTGAAAAGCAGAAGAGTAGGGGTAGATTTTATATAGAAAACATTGTTTTCTGTAAAATGTTGGGAAAGGGGTCAAAACGGCAGTTGTTTGTGAAAGTTTAAAAAACACATGGTAGTGCATTTAGTAAAACTGCTGTAACGTAAGTTCCATACTGAATAAACCTTCTCCGCATTTGACAAGCAGAGAAGTAGAGGGAAGTTTAAATCCAATATATTTTTGTCAAACTCTTTGGTTTAGTGGTCAAAATGATAGTTGTTTTGAATTTAATGAATCTGCTAACTTCTGACATTTTTTACCGAAGCCAGAAAAACAGGCGAAGGGTTACAAAAATAGCTCTAGTTACAGATTGGTAGACCCGATTTGAAATCCGACTTGTTGCTTGAAAAGCAGAAGAGTAGGAGTAGATTTTATATAGAAAACATTGTTTTCTGTAAAATGTTGGGAAAGGGGTCAAAACGGCAGTTGTTTGTGAAAGTTTAAAAAACACATGGTAGTGCATTTAGTAAAACTGCTGTAACGTAAGTTCCATACTGAATAAACCTTCTCCGCATTTGACAAGCAGAGAAGTAGAGGGAAGTTTAAATCCAATATATTTTTGTCAAACTCTTTGGTTTAGTGGTCAAAATGATAGTTGTTTTGAATTTAATGAATCTGCTAACTTCTGACATTTTTTACCGAAGCCAGAAAAACAGGCGAAGGGTTACAAAAATAGCTCTAGTTACAGATTGGTAGACCCGATTTGAAATCCGACTTGTTGCTTGAAAAGCAGAAGAGTACGGGTAGATTTTATATAGAAAACATTGTTTTCTGTAAAATGTTGGGAAAGGGGTCAAAACGGCAGTTGTTTGTGAAAGTTGTTTTGAATTTAACCTGTCTAGGATCAGCGTGGCGCTAGCGGCACACCCCCCCCCCCCCCACTGAAAAACCAGTGCCGCGAAATTCAAAAAAAATATTTTTTTAAAATATTTAACTTTCACACATTAAAGTCCAATACAGCTAATGAAAGACACAGATCTTGTGAATCCAGTCAACATTTCCGATTTTTAAAATGTTTTACAGGGAAGACACAATATGTAAAGATGTACATCTATTACCTAAAAACACATTAGCATAATCCACCATCTTTTATTTGTCCACCAACACCAGTAGCCATCACCAATTCGGCTAAACTAAGATATTTATAGCCCCTAACCAACAAAAAAACTCATTAGATGACAGTCTGATAACATATTTATGGTATGGGATAGGTTTTGTTAGAAAAAAGTGCATATTTCAGGTATATGGCATAGTTTACAATTGCACCCACCGTCACAAATGGACTAGAATAATTACAATGAGCAACGTGTTTACCTAACTACTAATCATCAAACATTTCGTAAAAATACACAGCATACACGAATCGAAAGACACAGAACCTGTGAATACAGACAATATTTCAGATTTTCTAAGTGTCTTACAGCGAAAACACAATAAATCGTTATATTAGCTTAGCACATAGCAATTAGCAGCCCAGCATTGATTCTAGCCAAAGTGAGCGATAAAAGTCAACATCGCCAAAAGATATTAATTTTTTCACTAACCTTCTCAGAATTCTTCCGATGACACTCCTGTAACATCACATTACAACATGCATATACAGTTTGATCGAAAATGTTTATATTTAGCCACCAAAATCATGGTTAGACAATGTGAAATGTAGACAAGCTGGTAAAGAAAAAGTCCTTGCGCCACTTAGACAGTGATCTACTCTTATACATAAATACTCATAAACGTGACTAAAAAATATAGGGTGGACAGGGATTGATAGACAATTTAATTCTTAATACAATTGCGTTATTACATTTTTTAATTTATCCTTACTTTTCAATACAGTTTGCGCCAAGCGAAGCTACGTCAAAAAACATGGCGTCCTAAGCCACTAAAATGTTTCGACAGAAACACGATTTATCATAATAAAAATGTCCTACCTTGAGCTGTTCTTCCATCAGTATCTTGGGCAAAGGATCCTTTCTTGGGAGAAATCGTCTTTTGGTGGAAAGCTGTCCTCTTGCCATGTGGAAATGTCAACTGCGTTCGGGATGAACTGAAAAGCATGCCCAACTTTTCACATCGTTGCAAAAATAAATGTCCCAAAATCGCACTAAACGGATATAAATTGCTATAAAACGCTTTAAATTAACTACCTTATGATGTTTTTAACTCCTATAACGAGTGAAAAGATGACCGGAGAAATATAACAGGCTAAACTAACGCTTGGAACAGGTGCGCGCCGATGTCCTCTAGGCGCATGACGCAGCTCCCAAAGAATGACTAGCTTCAGGGTTTTTTCATTTGTAGGGCCTGTGAACGCGCAATCGACCCCATTGGAATCGTCATCACGTAAAGGCATCCAGGGGAAGACGTAAGAAGTGTCCGTATAGTCATAGCAACGACAGTGCCCTTTTAACTGACTTCAGAAAAGTGGCCAACATTTCTCAAATCTGACTCCATGTCAGGGAAATTGCTGTAGAATGGGCTCTGTTCCACTTAGAGACAAAATTTCAACTCCTATAGAAACTATAGACTGTTTTCTATCCAATAATAATAATAATATGCATATTGTACGATCAAGGATTTTGTGGGAAGCCGTTTCAAAAATTAGCCAAATTAGCATAAATAGTCTAAACAGCGCCCCCTTCCCCAACAGGTTAATGAATCTGCTAACTTCTGACATTTTTTACCGAAGCCAGAAAAACAGGCGAAGGGTTACAAAAATAGCTCTAGTTACAGATTGGTAGACCCGATTTGAAATCCGACTTGTTGCTTGAAAAGCAGAAGAGTACGGGTAGATTTTATATAGAAAATGTAAAATGTTGGGAAAGGGGTCAAAACGGCAGTTTTTGTGAAAGTTGTTTTGAATTTAATGAATCTGCTAACTTCTGACATTTTTTACCAAAGCCAGAAAAACAGGCGAAGGGTTACAAAAATAGCTCTAGTTACAGATTGGTAGACCCGATTTGAAATCCGACTTGTTGCTTGAAAAGCAGAAGAGTAGGGGTAGATTTTATATAGAAAACATAGTTTTCTGTAAAATGTTGGGAAAGGGGTCAAAACGGCAGTTGTTTGTGAAAGTTTAAAAAACACATGGTAGTGCATTTAGTAAAACTGCTGTAACGTAAGTTCCATACTGAATAAACCTTCTCCGCATTTGACAAGCAGAGAAGTAGAGGGAAGTTTAAATCCAATATATTTTTGTCAAACTCTTTGGTTTAGTGGTCAAAATGATAGTTGTTTTGAATTTAATGAATCTGCTAACTTCTGACATTTTTTACCGAAGCCAGAAAAACAGGCGAAGGGTTACAAAAATAGCTCTAGTTACAGATTGGTAGACCCGATTTGAAATCCGACTTGTTGCTTGAAAAGCAGAAGAGTAGGGGTAGATTTTATATAGAAAACATTGTTTTCTGTAAAATGTTGGGAAAGGGGTCAAAACGGCAGTTGTTTGTGAAAGTTTAAAAAACACATGGTAGTGCATTTAGTAAAACTGCTGTAACGTAAGTTCCATACTGAATAAACCTTCTCCGCATTTGACAAGCAGAGAAGTAGAGGGAAGTTTAAATCCAATATATTTTTGTCAAACTCTTTGGTTTAGTGGTCAAAATGATAGTTGTTTTGAATTTAACCTGTTTGGGCTGCACGCTGAATATTGAAAAAACTGGAAAATGTGTGCACATTTTCAAACGGCCTCCTAAGAAACTTTTTATTTTCCAATATGCATATATTTACTACTGTTGGATAGATAACAGTCTGTAGTTTCTAAAAAGGTTTGAATTGTTTCTCTAAGTCGAACAGAAATATTTTTACAGCCATTTTCCCAGCCGAATTGAGTTTCCCAAAATGCGATGTGTCTCTTTAAGACCTTCTCTATAAAAGGCCATTTGACTTGGGACCATATTAACACGTCAGAGGCGTTCGTCAGACTGTAATGCGGAAGTGAGAATTGAAAGGAGTCGAATATCTCGTCCCTGGACTGAATAACAGAACTTCTTGTGAGACCTGCGCAGTTAAAATAAAAATCCGGGCGCGAAGGATAATTTGATCTCGGCTTCTGGAACAAGGTAGATAACGTTGAATATGATGCCTGACTACGATATTATTTGCTACATGTCACAAAATCATCCTAAAGTAGGTTTTTTCAATATACTTTAATTATATTATTGCAATTTATTCTGGACTTTAGATGTGAAACGACGGAAGAATTTTTTGAAGAAACGCTTTCTGGCGCAGCAATGCTACCGTGCTAGCTAACCAAAGAGGGAAATCATTCGTTCTGGAACCCAACTAAAGACTCTACTGGACATTGGACCCCGTTACAACATTCTGATGGAGTACCAAGAAAGATAAGACCCAATTTGGGATGCTTTTTCATATATATGTCGAACTGTTGAATGCTAACTCTGCTAACTATGCTAGGCTAGCGCTTGACTAGAATCAATGCTGCCTTATGCTAGCTTATGATGTTAGCTAATATAACGATATATTGTGTTTTCGCTGTAAAACACTTCAAAAATCGGAAATGTTGTCTGTATTCACAAGATATCTGTCTTTCATTAGTTATCCACCATATGTTTTTCTGAAATGTTTTATGAGGTGTAATTAGTAGCCGACGTTGGTGTATGTATTTTCTCTGGCTACTCCCGGCTGGATTCAGACTGTAGCTATGTATTAGCATTTTTGGGTAGCATCAATGTAAAACAGATTTATTGCTAAAATATGCACTTTTTATGAACAAAACATAGATTTATTGTGTAACATGTTATATGACTGTCATCTGAGGTCGTTTTTTCTGGGCTCTTTAGGTTGGTTTTAGTTTATTTCGGTTGGTTGTGCATGCTACTTCAATCATAATTCATACTTCATAATCATAATTCATACGTGTCTGTCCACTTTTGTATTTGGTGGTGAGCTAACATAAATATATGTGGTGTTTTCTCTGTAAAACATTTAAAAAATCGGACATGTTGGCTGGATTGACAAGATGTTTATCTTTCAAATGCTGTATTGGACTTGTTAATGTGTAAAAGTTAAATATTTTTAAAAAATAGATTTTGAATTTCGCGCTCTGCAGGGGTGTCATTTTCGGTCCGAGGTCGGGCTTGCACCCCAAACAGGTTAATGAATCTGCTAACTTCTGACATTTTTTACCGAAGCCAGAAAAACAGGCGAAGGGTTACAAAAATAGCTCTAGTTACAGATTGGTAGACCCGATTTGAAATCCGACTTGTTGCTTGAAAAGCAGAAGAGTAGGGGTAGATTTTATATAGAAAACATTGTTTTCTGTAAAATGTTGGGAAAGGGGTCAAAACGGCAGTTGTTTGTGAAAGTTTAAAAAACACATGGTAGTGCATTTAGTAAAACTGCTGTAACGTAAGTTCCATACTGAATAAACCTTCTCCGCATTTGACAAGCAGAGAAGTAGAGGGAAGTTTATATCCAATATATTTTTGTCAAACTCTTTGGTTTAGTGGTCAAAATGATAGTTGTTTTTAATTTAATGAATCTGCTAACTTCTGACATTTTTTACCGAAGCCAGAAAAACAGGCGAAGGGTTACAAAAATAGCTCTAGTTACAGATTGGTAGACCCGATTTGAAATCCGACTTGTTGCTTGAAAAGCAGAAGAGTAGGGGTAGATTTTATATAGAAAACATTGTTTTCTGTAAAATGTTGGGAAAGGGGTCAAAACGGCAGTTGTTTGTGAAAGTTTAAAAAACACATGGTAGTGCATTTAGTAAAACTGCTGTAACGTAAGTTCCATACTGAATAAACCTTCTCCGCATTTGACAAGCAGAGAAGTAGAGGGAAGTTTAAATCCAATATATTTTTGTCAAACTCTTTGGTTTAGTGGTCAAAATGATAGTTGTTTTGAATTTAATGAATCTGCTAACTTCTGACATTTTTTACCGAAGCCAGAAAAACAGGCGAAGGGTTACAAAAATAGCTCTAGTTACAGATTGGTAGACCCGATTTGAAATCTGACTTGTTGCTTGAAAAGCAGAAGAGTACGGGTAGATTTTATATAGAAAACATTGTTTTCTGTAAAATGTTGGGAAAGGGGTCAAAACGGCAGTTGTTTGTGAAAGTTGTTTTGAATTTAATGAATCTGCTAACTTCTGACATTTTTTACCGAAGCCAGAAAAACAGGCGAAGGGTTACAAAAATAGCTCTAGTTACAGATTGGTAGACCCGATTTGAAATCCGACTTGTTGCTTGAAAAGCAGAAGAGTACGGGTAGATTTTATATAGAAAATGTAAAATGTTGGGAAAGGGGTCAAAACGGCAGTTTTTGTGAAAGTTGTTTTGAATTTAATGAATCTGCTAACTTCTGACATTTTTTACCAAAGCCAGAAAAACAGGCGAAGGGTTACAAAAATAGCTCTAGTTACAGATTGGTAGACCCGATTTGAAATCCGACTTGTTGCTTGAAAAGCAGAAGAGTAGGGGTAGATTTTATATAGAAAACATTGTTTTCTGTAAAATGTTGGGAAAGGGGTCAAAACGGCAGTTGTTTGTGAAAGTTTAAAAAACACATGGTAGTGCATTTAGTAAAACTGCTGTAACGTAAGTTCCATACTGAATAAACCTTCTCCGCATTTGACAAGCAGAGAAGTAGAGGGAAGTTTAAATCCAATATATTTTTGTCAAACTCTTTGGTTTAGTGGTCAAAATGATAGTTGTTTTGAATTTAATGAATCTGCTAACTTCTGACATTTTTTACCGAAGCCAGAAAAACAGGCGAAGGGTTACAAAAATAGCTCTAGTTACAGATTGGTAGACCCGATTTGAAATCCGACTTGTTGCTTGAAAAGCAGAAGAGTAGGGGTAGATTTTATATAGAAAACATTGTTTTCTGTAAAATGTTGGGAAAGGGGTCAAAACGGCAGTTGTTTGTGAAAGTTTAAAAAACACATGGTAGTGCATTTAGTAAAACTGCTGTAACGTAAGTTCCATACTGAATAAACCTTCTCCGCATTTGACAAGCAGAGAAGTAGAGGGAAGTTTAAATCCAATATATTTTTGTCAAACTCTTTGGTTTAGTGGTCAAAATGATAGTTGTTTTGAATTTAATGAATCTGCTAACTTCTGACATTTTTTACCGAAGCCAGAAAAACAGGCGAAGGGTTACAAAAATAGCTCTAGTTACAGATTGGTAGACCCGATTTGAAATCCGACTTGTTGCTTGAAAAGCAGAAGAGTAGGGGTAGATTTTATATAGAAAACATTGTTTTCTGTAAAATGTTGGGAAAGGGGTCAAAACGGCAGTTGTTTGTGAAAGTTTAAAAAACACATGGTAGTGCATTTAGTAAAACTGCTGTAACGTAAGTTCCATACTGAATAAACCTTCTCCGCATTTGACAAGCAGAGAAGTAGAGGGAAGTTTAAATCCAATATATTTTTGTCAAACTCTTTGGTTTAGTGGTCAAAATGATAGTTGTTTTGAATTTAATGAATCTGCTAACTTCTGACATTTTTTACCGAAGCCAGAAAAACAGGCGAAGGGTTACAAAAATAGCTCTAGTTACAGATTGGTAGACCCGATTTGAAATCCGACTTGTTGCTTGAAAAGCAGAAGAGTACGGGTAGATTTTATATAGAAAACATTGTTTTCTGTAAAATGTTGGGAAAGGGGTCAAAACGGCAGTTTTTGTGAAAGTTGTTTTGAATTTAATGAATCTGCTAACTTCTGACATTTTTTACCGAAGCCAGAAAAACAGGCGAAGGGTTACAAAAATAGCTCTAGTTACAGATTGGTAGACCCGATTTGAAATCCGACTTGTTGCTTGAAAAGCAGAAGAGTAGGGGTAGATTTTATATAGAAAACATTGTTTTCTGTAAAATGTTGGGAAAGGGGTCAAAACGGCAGTTGTTTGTGAAAGTTTAAAAAACACATGGTAGTGCATTTAGTAAAACTGCTGTAACGTAAGTTCCATACTGAATAAACCTTCTCCGCATTTGACAAGCAGAGAAGTAGAGGGAAGTTTAAATCCAATATATTTTTGTCAAACTCTTTGGTTTAGTGGTCAAAATGATAGTTGTTTTGAATTTAATGAATCTGCTAACTTCTGACATTTTTTACCGAAGCCAGAAAAACAGGCGAAGGGTTACAAAAATAGCTCTAGTTACAGATTGGTAGACCCGATTTGAAATCCGACTTGTTGCTTGAAAAGCAGAAGAGTAGGGGTAGATTTTATATAGAAAACATTGTTTTCTGTAAAATGTTGGGAAAGGGGTCAAAACGGCAGTTGTTTGTGAAAGTTGTTTTGAATTTAATGAATCTGCTAACTTCTGACATTTTTTACCGAAGCCAGAAAAACAGGCGAAGGGTTACAAAAATAGCTCTAGTTACAGATTGGTAGACCCGATTTGAAATCCGACTTGTTGCTTGAAAAGCAGAAGAGTAGGGGTAGATTTTATATAGAAAATGTAAAATGTTGGGAAAGGGGTCAAAACGGCAGTTTTTGTGAAAGTTGTTTTGAATTTAATGAATCTGCTAACTTCTGACATTTTTTACCGAAGCCAGAAAAACAGGCGAAGGGTTACAAAAATAGCTCTAGTTACAGATTGGTAGACCCGATTTGAAATCCGACTTGTTGCTTGAAAAGCAGAAGAGTAGGGGTAGATTTTATATAGAAAACATTGTTTTCTGTAAAATGTTGGGAAAGGGGTCAAAACGGCAGTTGTTTGTGAAAGTTTAAAAAACACATGGTAGTGCATTTAGTAAAACTGCTGTAACGTAAGTTCCATACTGAATAAACCTTCTCCGCATTTGACAAGCAGAGAAGTAGAGGGAAGTTTAAATCCAATATATTTTTGTCAAACTCTTTGGTTTAGTGGTCAAAATGATAGTTGTTTTGAATTTAATGAATCTGCTAACTTCTGACATTTTTTACCGAAGCCAGAAAAACAGGCGAAGGGTTACAAAAATAGCTCTAGTTACAGATTGGTAGACCCGATTTGAAATCCGACTTGTTGCTTGAAAAGCAGAAGAGTACGGGTAGATTTTATATAGAAAACATTGTTTTCTGTAAAATGTTGGGAAAGGGGTCAAAACGGCAGTTTTTGTGAAAGTTGTTTTGAATTTAATGAATCTGCTAACTTCTGACATTTTTTACCGAAGCCAGAAAAACAGGCGAAGGGTTACAAAAATAGCTCTAGTTACAGATTGGTAGACCCGATTTGAAATCCGACTTGTTGCTTGAAAAGCAGAAGAGTAGGGGTAGATTTTATATAGAAAATGTAAAATGTTGGGAAAGGGGTCAAAACGGCAGTTTTTGTGAAAGTTGTTTTGAATTTAATGAATCTGCTAACTTCTGACATTTTTTACCAAAGCCAGAAAAACAGGCGAAGGGTTACAAAAATAGCTCTAGTTACAGATTGGTAGACCCGATTTGAAATCCGACTTGTTGCTTGAAAAGCAGAAGAGTAGGGGTAGATTTTATATAGAAAACATTGTTTTCTGTAAAATGTTGGGAAAGGGGTCAAAACGGCAGTTGTTTGTGAAAGTTTAAAAAACACATGGTAGTGCATTTAGTAAAACTGCTGTAACGTAAGTTCCATACTGAATAAACCTTCTCCGCATTTGACAAGCAGAGAAGTAGAGGGAAGTTTAAATCCAATATATTTTTGTCAAACTCTTTGGTTTAGTGGTCAAAATGATAGTTGTTTTGAATTTAATGAATCTGCTAACTTCTGACATTTTTTACCGAAGCCAGAAAAACAGGCGAAGGGTTACAAAAATAGCTCTAGTTACAGATTGGTAGACCCGATTTGAAATCCGACTTGTTGCTTGAAAAGCAGAAGAGTAGGGGTAGATTTTATATAGAAAACATTGTTTTCTGTAAAATGTTGGGAAAGGGGTCAAAACGGCAGTTTTTGTGAAAGTTGTTTTGAATTTAATGAATCTGCTAACTTCTGACATTTTTTACCGAAGCCAGAAAAACAGGCGAAGGGTTACAAAAATAGCTCTAGTTACAGATTGGTAGACCCGATTTGAAATCCGACTTGTTGCTTGAAAAGCAGAAGAGTAGGGGTAGATTTTATATAGAAAACATTGTTTTCTGTAAAATGTTGGGAAAGGGGTCAAAACGGCAGTTGTTTGTGAAAGTTTAAAAAACACATGGTAGTGCATTTAGTAAAACTGCTGTAACGTAAGTTCCATACTGAATAAACCTTCTCCGCATTTGACAAGCAGAGAAGTAGAGGGAAGTTTAAATCCAATATATTTTTGTCAAACTCTTTGGTTTAGTGGTCAAAATGATAGTTGTTTTGAATTTAATGAATCTGCTAACTTCTGACATTTTTTACCGAAGCCAGAAAAACAGGCGAAGGGTTACAAAAATAGCTCTAGTTACAGATTGGTAGACCCGATTTGAAATCCGACTTGTTGCTTGAAAAGCAGAAGAGTACGGGTAGATTTTATATAGAAAACATTGTTTTCTGTAAAATGTTGGGAAAGGGGTCAAAACGGCAGTTGTTTGTGAAAGTTGTTTTGAATTTAATGAATCTGCTAACTTCTGACATTTTTTACCGAAGCCAGAAAAACAGGCGAAGGGTTACAAAAATAGCTCTAGTTACAGATTGGTAGACCCGATTTGAAATCCGACTTGTTGCTTGAAAAGCAGAAGAGTACGGGTAGATTTTATATAGAAACATTTTTGTAAAATGTTGGGAAAGGGGTCAAAACGGCAGTTTTTGTGAAAGTTGTTTTGAATTTAATGAATCTGCTAACTTCTGACATTTTTTACCGAAGCCAGAAAAACAGGCGAAGGGTTACAAAAATAGCTCTAGTTACAGATTGGTAGACCCGATTTGAAATCCGACTTGTTGCTTGAAAAGCAGAAGAGTAGGGGTAGATTTTATATAGAAAACATTGTTTTCTGTAAAATGTTGGGAAAGGGGTCAAAACGGCAGTTGTTTGTGAAAGTTTAAAAAACACATGGTAGTGCATTTAGTAAAACTGCTGTAACGTAAGTTCCATACTGAATAAACCTTCTCCGCATTTGACAAGCAGAGAAGTAGAGGGAAGTTTAAATCCAATATATTTTTGTCAAACTCTTTGGTTTAGTGGTCAAAATGATAGTTGTTTTGAATTTAATGAATCTGCTAACTTCTGACATTTTTTACCGAAGCCAGAAAAACAGGCGAAGGGTTACAAAAATAGCTCTAGTTACAGATTGGTAGACCCGATTTGAAATCCGACTTGTTGCTTGAAAAGCAGAAGAGTAGGGGTAGATTTTATATAGAAAACATTGTTTTCTGTAAAATGTTGGGAAAGGGGTCAAAACGGCAGTTGTTTGTGAAAGTTTAAAAAACACATGGTAGTGCATTTAGTAAAACTGCTGTAACGTAAGTTCCATACTGAATAAACCTTCTCCGCATTTGACAAGCAGAGAAGTAGAGGGAAGTTTAAATCCAATATATTTTTGTCAAACTCTTTGGTTTAGTGGTCAAAATGATAGTTGTTTTGAATTTAATGAATCTGCTAACTTCTGACATTTTTTACCGAAGCCAGAAAAACAGGCGAAGGGTTACAAAAATAGCTCTAGTTACAGATTGGTAGACCCGATTTGAAATCCGACTTGTTGCTTGAAAAGCAGAAGAGTAGGGGTAGATTTTATATAGAAAACATTGTTTTCTGTAAAATGTTGGGAAAGGGGTCAAAACGGCAGTTGTTTGTGAAAGTTTAAAAAACACATGGTAGTGCATTTAGTAAAACTGCTGTAACGTAAGTTCCATACTGAATAAACCTTCTCCGCATTTGACAAGCAGAGAAGTAGAGGGAAGTTTAAATCCAATATATTTTTGTCAAACTCTTTGGTTTAGTGGTCAAAATGATAGTTGTTTTGAATTTAATGAATCTGCTAACTTCTGACATTTTTTACCGAAGCCAGAAAAACAGGCGAAGGGTTACAAAAATAGCTCTAGTTACAGATTGGTAGACCCGATTTGAAATCCGACTTGTTGCTTGAAAAGCAGAAGAGTACGGGTAGATTTTATATAGAAAACATCGTTTTCTGTAAAATGTTGGGAAAGGGGTCAAAACGGCAGATGTTTGTGAAAATTGTTTTGAATTTAATGAATCTGCTAACTTCTGACATTTTTTACCGAAGCCAGAAAAACAGGCGAAGGGTTACAAAAATAGCTCTAGTTACAGATTGGTAGACCCGATTTGAAATCCGACTTGTTGCTTGAAAAGCAGAAGAGTAGGGGTAGATTTTATATAGAAAACATTGTTTTCTGTAAAATGTTGGGAAAGGGGTCAAAACGGCAGTTGTTTGTGAAAGTTTAAAAAACACATGGTAGTGCATTTAGTAAAACTGCTGTAACGTAAGTTCCATACTGAATAAACCTTCTCCGCATTTGACAAGCAGAGAAGTAGAGGGAAGTTTAAATCCAATATATTTTTGTCAAACTCTTTGGTTTAGTGGTCAAAATGATAGTTGTTTTGAATTTAATGAATCTGCTAACTTCTGACATTTTTTACCGAAGCCAGAAAAACAGGCGAAGGGTTACAAAAATAGCTCTAGTTACAGATTGGTAGACCCGATTTGAAATCCGACTTGTTGCTTGAAAAGCAGAAGAGTACGGGTAGATTTTATATAGAAAATGTAAAATGTTGGGAAAGGGGTCAAAACGGCAGTTGTTTGTGAAAGTTGTTTTGAATTTAATGAATCTGCTAACTTCTGACATTTTTTACCGAAGCCAGAAAAACAGGCGAAGGGTTACAAAAATAGCTCTAGTTACAGATTGGTAGACCCGATTTGAAATCCGACTTGTTGCTTGAAAAGCAGAAGAGTACGGGTAGATTTTATATAGAAAATGTAAAATGTTGGGAAAGGGGTCAAAACGGCAGTTGTTTGTGAAAGTTGTTTTGAATTTAATGAATCTGCTAACTTCTGACATTTTTTACCAAAGCCAGAAAAACAGGCGAAGGGTTACAAAAATAGCTCTAGTTACAGATTGGTAGACCCGATTTGAAATCCGACTTGTTGCTTGAAAAGCAGAAGAGTAGGGGTAGATTTTATATAGAAAACATTGTTTTCTGTAAAATGTTGGGAAAGGGGTCAAAACGGCAGTTGTTTGTGAAAGTTTAAAAAACACATGGTAGTGCATTTAGTAAAACTGCTGTAACGTAAGTTCCATACTGAATAAACCTTCTCCGCATTTGACAAGCAGAGAAGTAGAGGGAAGTTTAAATCCAATATATTTTTGTCAAACTCTTTGGTTTAGTGGTCAAAATGATAGTTGTTTTGAATTTAATGAATCTGCTAACTTCTGACATTTTTTACCGAAGCCAGAAAAACAGGCGAAGGGTTACAAAAATAGCTCTAGTTACAGATTGGTAGACCCGATTTGAAATCCGACTTGTTGCTTGAAAAGCAGAAGAGTAGGGGTAGATTTTATATAGAAAACATTGTTTTCTGTAAAATGTTGGGAAAGGGGTCAAAACGGCAGTTGTTTGTGAAAGTTTAAAAAACACATGGTAGTGCATTTAGTAAAACTGCTGTAACGTAAGTTCCATACTGAATAAACCTTCTCCGCATTTGACAAGCAGAGAAGTAGAGGGAAGTTTAAATCCAATATATTTTTGTCAAACTCTTTGGTTTAGTGGTCAAAATGATAGTTGTTTTGAATTTAATGAATCTGCTAACTTCTGACATTTTTTACCGAAGCCAGAAAAACAGGCGAAGGGTTACAAAAATAGCTCTAGTTACAGATTGGTAGACCCGATTTGAAATCTGACTTGTTGCTTGAAAAGCAGAAGAGTACGGGTAGATTTTATATAGAAAACATTGTTTTCTGTAAAATGTTGGGAAAGGGGTCAAAACGGCAGTTGTTTGTGAAAGTTGTTTTGAATTTAATGAATCTGCTAACTTCTGACATTTTTTACCGAAGCCAGAAAAACAGGCGAAGGGTTACAAAAATAGCTCTAGTTACAGATTGGTAGACCCGATTTGAAATCCGACTTGTTGCTTGAAAAGCAGAAGAGTACGGGTAGATTTTATATAGAAAATGTCAAATGTTGGGAAAGGGGTCAAAACGGCAGTTTTTGTGAAAGTTGTTTTGAATTTAATGAATCTGCTAACTTCTGACATTTTTTACCAAAGCCAGAAAAACAGGCGAAGGGTTACAAAAATAGCTCTAGTTACAGATTGGTAGACCCGATTTGCAATCCGACTTGTTGCTTGAAAAGCAGAAGAGTAGGGGTAGATTTTATATAGAAAACATTGTTTTCTGTAAAATGTTGGGAAAGGGGTCAAAACGGCAGTTGTTTGTGAAAGTTTAAAAAACACATGGTAGTGCATTTAGTAAAACTGCTGTAACGTAAGTTCCATACTGAATAAACCTTCTCCGCATTTGACAAGCAGAGAAGTAGAGGGAAGTTTAAATCCAATATATTTTTGTCAAACTCTTTGGTTTAGTGGTCAAAATGATAGTTGTTTTGAATTTAATGAATCTGCTAACTTCTGACATTTTTTACCGAAGCCAGAAAAACAGGCGAAGGGTTACAAAAATAGCTCTAGTTACAGATTGGTAGACCCGATTTGAAATCCGACTTGTTGCTTGAAAAGCAGAAGAGTAGGGGTAGATTTTATATAGAAAACATTGTTTTCTGTAAAATGTTGGGAAAGGGGTCAAAACGGCAGTTGTTTGTGAAAGTTTAAAAAACACATGGTAGTGCATTTAGTAAAACTGCTGTAACGTAAGTTCCATACTGAATAAACCTTCTCCGCATTTGACAAGCAGAGAAGTAGAGGGAAGTTTAAATCCAATATATTTTTGTCAAACTCTTTGGTTTAGTGTTCAAAATGATAGTTGTTTTGAATTTAATGAATCTGCTAACTTCTGACATTTTTTACCGAAGCCAGAAAAACAGGCGAAGGGTTACAAAAATAGCTCTAGTTACAGATTGGTAGACCCGATTTGAAATCCGACTTGTTGCTTGAAAAGCAGAAGAGTACGGGTAGATTTTATATAGAAAACATTGTTTTCTGTAAAATGTTGGGAAAGGGGTCAAAACGGCAGATGTTTGTGAAAATTGTTTTGAATTTAATGAATCTGCTAACTTCTGACATTTTTTACCGAAGCCAGAAAAACAGGCGAAGGGTTACAAAAATAGCTCTAGTTACAGATTGGTAGACCCGATTTGAAATCCGACTTGTTGCTTGAAAAGCAGAAGAGTAGGGGTAGATTTTATATAGAAAACATTGTTTTCTGTAAAATGTTGGGAAAGGGGTCAAAACGGCAGTTGTTTGTGAAAGTTTAAAAAACACATGGTAGTGCATTTAGTAAAACTGCTGTAACGTAAGTTCCATACTGAATAAACCTTCTCCGCATTTGACAAGCAGAGAAGTAGAGGGAAGTTTAAATCCAATATATTTTTGTCAAACTCTTTGGTTTAGTGGTCAAAATGATAGTTGTTTTGAATTTAATGAATCTGCTAACTTCTGACATTTTTTACCGAAGCCAGAAAAACAGGCGAAGGGTTACAAAAATAGCTCTAGTTACAGATTGGTAGACCCGATTTGAAATCTGACTTGTTGCTTGAAAAGCAGAAGAGTACGGGTAGATTTTATATAGAAAACATTGTTTTCTGTAAAATGTTGGGAAAGGGGTCAAAACGGCAGATGTTTGTGAAAATTGTTTTGAATTTAATGAATCTGCTAACTTCTGACATTTTTTACCGAAGCCAGAAAAACAGGCGAAGGGTTACAAAAATAGCTCTAGTTACAGATTGGTAGACCCGATTTGAAATCCGACTTGTTGCTTGAAAAGCAGAAGAGTACGGGTAGATTTTATATAGAAAATGTCAAATGTTGGGAAAGGGGTCAAAACGGCAGTTTTTGTGAAAGTTGTTTTGAATTTAATGAATCTGCTAACTTCTGACATTTTTTACCAAAGCCAGAAAAACAGGCGAAGGGTTACAAAAATAGCTCTAGTTACAGATTGGTAGACCCGATTTGCAATCCGACTTGTTGCTTGAAAAGCAGAAGAGTAGGGGTAGATTTTATATAGAAAACATTGTTTTCTGTAAAATGTTGGGAAAGGGGTCAAAACGGCAGTTGTTTGTGAAAGTTTAAAAAACACATGGTAGTGCATTTAGTAAAACTGCTGTAACGTAAGTTCCATACTGAATAAACCTTCTCCGCATTTGACAAGCAGAGAAGTAGAGGGAAGTTTAAATCCAATATATTTTTGTCAAACTCTTTGGTTTAGTGGTCAAAATGATAGTTGTTTTGAATTTAATGAATCTGCTAACTTCTGACATTTTTTACCGAAGCCAGAAAAACAGGCGAAGGGTTACAAAAATAGCTCTAGTTACAGATTGGTAGACCCGATTTGAAATCCGACTTGTTGCTTGAAAAGCAGAAGAGTAGGGGTAGATTTTATATAGAAAACATTGTTTTCTGTAAAATGTTGGGAAAGGGGTCAAAACGGCAGTTGTTTGTGAAAGTTTAAAAAACACATGGTAGTGCATTTAGTAAAACTGCTGTAACGTAAGTTCCATACTGAATAAACCTTCTCCGCATTTGACAAGCAGAGAAGTAGAGGGAAGTTTAAATCCAATATATTTTTGTCAAACTCTTTGGTTTAGTGTTCAAAATGATAGTTGTTTTGAATTTAATGAATCTGCTAACTTCTGACATTTTTTACCGAAGCCAGAAAAACAGGCGAAGGGTTACAAAAATAGCTCTAGTTACAGATTGGTGGACCCGATTTGAAATCCGACTTGTTGCTTGAAAAGCAGAAGAGTACGGGTAGATTTTATATAGAAAACATTGTTTTCTGTAAAATGTTGGGAAAGGGGTCAAAACGGCAGATGTTTGTGAAAATTGTTTTGAATTTAATGAATCTGCTAACTTCTGACATTTTTTACCGAAGCCAGAAAAACAGGCGAAGGGTTACAAAAATAGCTCTAGTTACAGATTGGTAGACCCGATTTGAAATCCGACTTGTTGCTTGAAAAGCAGAAGAGTAGGGGTAGATTTTATATAGAAAACATTGTTTTCTGTAAAATGTTGGGAAAGGGGTCAAAACGGCAGTTGTTTGTGAAAGTTTAAAAAACACATGGTAGTGCATTTAGTAAAACTGCTGTAACGTAAGTTCCATACTGAATAAACCTTCTCCGCATTTGACAAGCAGAGAAGTAGAGGGAAGTTTAAATCCAATATATTTTTGTCAAACTCTTTGGTTTAGTGGTCAAAATGATAGTTGTTTTGAATTTAATGAATCTGCTAACTTCTGACATTTTTTACCGAAGCCAGAAAAACAGGCGAAGGGTTACAAAAATAGCTCTAGTTACAGATTGGTAGACCCGATTTGAAATCCGACTTGTTGCTTGAAAAGCAGAAGAGTACGGGTAGATTTTATATAGAAAATGTAAAATGTTGGGAAAGGGGTCAAAACGGCAGTTGTTTGTGAAAGTTGTTTTGAATTTAATGAATCTGCTAACTTCTGACATTTTTTACCGAAGCCAGAAAAACAGGCGAAGGGTTACAAAAATAGCTCTAGTTACAGATTGGTAGACCCGATTTGAAATCCGACTTGTTGCTTGAAAAGCAGAAGAGTACGGGTAGATTTTATATAGAAAATGTAAAATGTTGGGAAAGGGGTCAAAACGGCAGTTGTTTGTGAAAGTTGTTTTGAATTTAATGAATCTGCTAACTTCTGACATTTTTTACCAAAGCCAGAAAAACAGGCGAAGGGTTACAAAAATAGCTCTAGTTACAGATTGGTAGACCCGATTTGAAATCCGACTTGTTGCTTGAAAAGCAGAAGAGTAGGGGTAGATTTTATATAGAAAACATTGTTTTCTGTAAAATGTTGGGAAAGGGGTCAAAACGGCAGTTGTTTGTGAAAGTTTAAAAAACACATGGTAGTGCATTTAGTAAAACTGCTGTAACGTAAGTTCCATACTGAATAAACCTTCTCCGCATTTGACAAGCAGAGAAGTAGAGGGAAGTTTAAATCCAATATATTTTTGTCAAACTCTTTGGTTTAGTGGTCAAAATGATAGTTGTTTTGAATTTAATGAATCTGCTAACTTCTGACATTTTTTACCGAAGCCAGAAAAACAGGCGAAGGGTTACAAAAATAGCTCTAGTTACAGATTGGTAGACCCGATTTGAAATCCGACTTGTTGCTTGAAAAGCAGAAGAGTAGGGGTAGATTTTATATAGAAAACATTGTTTTCTGTAAAATGTTGGGAAAGGGGTCAAAACGGCAGTTGTTTGTGAAAGTTTAAAAAACACATGGTAGTGCATTTAGTAAAACTGCTGTAACGTAAGTTCCATACTGAATAAACCTTCTCCGCATTTGACAAGCAGAGAAGTAGAGGGAAGTTTAAATCCAATATATTTTTGTCAAACTCTTTGGTTTAGTGGTCAAAATGATAGTTGTTTTGAATTTAATGAATCTGCTAACTTCTGACATTTTTTACCGAAGCCAGAAAAACAGGCGAAGGGTTACAAAAATAGCTCTAGTTACAGATTGGTAGACCCGATTTGAAATCTGACTTGTTGCTTGAAAAGCAGAAGAGTACGGGTAGATTTTATATAGAAAACATTGTTTTCTGTAAAATGTTGGGAAAGGGGTCAAAACGGCAGATGTTTGTGAAAATTGTTTTGAATTTAATGAATCTGCTAACTTCTGACATTTTTTACCGAAGCCAGAAAAACAGGCGAAGGGTTACAAAAATAGCTCTAGTTACAGATTGGTAGACCCGATTTGAAATCCGACTTGTTGCTTGAAAAGCAGAAGAGTACGGGTAGATTTTATATAGAAAATGTCAAATGTTGGGAAAGGGGTCAAAACGGCAGTTTTTGTGAAAGTTGTTTTGAATTTAATGAATCTGCTAACTTCTGACATTTTTTACCAAAGCCAGAAAAACAGGCGAAGGGTTACAAAAATAGCTCTAGTTACAGATTGGTAGACCCGATTTGCAATCCGACTTGTTGCTTGAAAAGCAGAAGAGTAGGGGTAGATTTTATATAGAAAACATTGTTTTCTGTAAAATGTTGGGAAAGGGGTCAAAACGGCAGTTGTTTGTGAAAGTTTAAAAAACACATGGTAGTGCATTTAGTAAAACTGCTGTAACGTAAGTTCCATACTGAATAAACCTTCTCCGCATTTGACAAGCAGAGAAGTAGAGGGAAGTTTAAATCCAATATATTTTTGTCAAACTCTTTGGTTTAGTGGTCAAAATGATAGTTGTTTTGAATTTAATGAATCTGCTAACTTCTGACATTTTTTACCGAAGCCAGAAAAACAGGCGAAGGGTTACAAAAATAGCTCTAGTTACAGATTGGTAGACCCGATTTGAAATCCGACTTGTTGCTTGAAAAGCAGAAGAGTAGGGGTAGATTTTATATAGAAAACATTGTTTTCTGTAAAATGTTGGGAAAGGGGTCAAAACGGCAGTTGTTTGTGAAAGTTTAAAAAACACATGGTAGTGCATTTAGTAAAACTGCTGTAACGTAAGTTCCATACTGAATAAACCTTCTCCGCATTTGACAAGCAGAGAAGTAGAGGGAAGTTTAAATCCAATATATTTTTGTCAAACTCTTTGGTTTAGTGGTCAAAATGATAGTTGTTTTGAATTTAATGAATCTGCTAACTTCTGACATTTTTTACCGAAGCCAGAAAAACAGGCGAAGGGTTACAAAAATAGCTCTAGTTACAGATTGGTAGACCCGATTTGAAATCCGACTTGTTGCTTGAAAAGCAGAAGAGTACGGGTAGATTTTATATAGAAAATGTAAAATGTTGGGAAAGGGGTCAAAACGGCAGTTGTTTGTGAAAGTTGTTTTGAATTTAATGAATCTGCTAACTTCTGACATGTTTTACCGAAGCCAGAAAAACAGGCGAAGGGTTACAAAAATAGCTCTAGTTACAGATTGGTAGACCCGATTTGAAATCCGACTTGTTGCTTGAAAAGCAGAAGAGTACGGGTAGATTTTATATAGAAAATGTAAAATGTTGGGAAAGGGGTCAAAACGGCAGTTTTTGTGAAAGTTGTTTTGAATTTAATGAATCTGCTAACTTCTGGCATTTTTTACCAAAGCCAGAAAAACAGGCGAAGGGTTACAAAAATAGCTCTAGTTACAGATTGGTAGACCCGATTTGAAATCCGACTTGTTGCTTGAAAAGCAGAAGAGTAGGGGTAGATTTTATATAGAAAACATTGTTTTCTGTAAAATGTTGGGAAAGGGGTCAAAACGGCAGTTGTTTGTGAAAGTTTAAAAAACACATGGTAGTGCATTTAGTAAAACTGCTGTAACGTAAGTTCCATACTGAATAAACCTTCTCCGCATTTGACAAGCAGAGAAGTAGAGGGAAGTTTAAATCCAATATATTTTTGTCAAACTCTTTGGTTTAGTGGTCAAAATGATAGTTGTTTTGAATTTAATGAATCTGCTAACTTCTGACATTTTTTACCGAAGCCAGAAAAACAGGCGAAGGGTTACAAAAATAGCTCTAGTTACAGATTGGTAGACCCGATTTGAAATCCGACTTGTTGCTTGAAAAGCAGAAGAGTAGGGGTAGATTTTATATAGAAAACATTGTTTTCTGTAAAATGTTGGGAAAGGGGTCAAAACGGCAGTTGTTTGTGAAAGTTTAAAAAACACATGGTAGTGCATTTAGTAAAACTGCTGTAACGTAAGTTCCATACTGAATAAACCTTCTCCGCATTTGACAAGCAGAGAAGTAGAGGGAAGTTTAAATCCAATATATTTTTGTCAAACTCTTTGGTTTAGTGGTCAAAATTATAGTTGTTTTGAATTTAATGAATCTGCTAACTTCTGACATTTTTTACCGAAGCCAGAAAAACAGGCGAAGGGTTACAAAAATAGCTCTAGTTACAGATTGGTAGACCCGATTTGAAATCTGACTTGTTGCTTGAAAAGCAGAAGAGTACGGGTAGATTTTATATAGAAAACATTGTTTTCTGTAAAATGTTGGGAAAGGGGTCAAAACGGCAGATGTTTGTGAAAATTGTTTTGAATTTAATGAATCTGCTAACTTCTGACATTTTTTACCGAAGCCAGAAAAACAGGCGAAGGGTTACAAAAATAGCTCTAGTTACAGATTGGTAGACCCGATTTGAAATCCGACTTGTTGCTTGAAAAGCAGAAGAGTAGGGGTAGATTTTATATAGAAAACATTGTTTTCTGTAAAATGTTGGGAAAGGGGTCAAAACGGCAGTTGTTTGTGAAAGTTTAAAAAACACATGGTAGTGCATTTAGTAAAACTGCTGTAACGTAAGTTCCATACTGAATAAACCTCCGCATTTGACAAGCAGAGAAGTAGAGGGAAGTTTAAATCCAATATATTTTTGTCAAACTCTTTGGTTTAGTGGTCAAAATGATAGTTGTTTTGAATTTAATGAATCTGCTAACTTCTGACATTTTTTACCGAAGCCAGAAAAACAGGCGAAGGGTTACAAAAATAGCTCTAGTTACAGATTGGTAGACCCGATTTGAAATCCGACTTGTTGCTTGAAAAGCAGAAGAGTACGGGTAGATTTTATATAGAAAATGTAAAATGTTGGGAAAGGGGTCAAAACGGCAGTTGTTTGTGAAAGTTGTTTTGAATTTAATGAATCTGCTAACTTCTGACATTTTTTACCGAAGCCAGAAAAACAGGCGAAGGGTTACAAAAATAGCTCTAGTTACAGATTGGTAGACCCGATTTGAAATCCGACTTGTTGCTTGAAAAGCAGAAGAGTACGGGTAGATTTTATATAGAAAATGTAAAATGTTGGGAAAGGGGTCAAAACGGCAGTTTTTGTGAAAGTTGTTTTGAATTTAATGAATCTGCTAACTTCTGGCATTTTTTACCAAAGCCAGAAAAACAGGCGAAGGGTTACAAAAATAGCTCTAGTTACAGATTGGTAGACCCGATTTGAAATCCGACTTGTTGCTTGAAAAGCAGAAGAGTAGGGGTAGATTTTATATAGAAAACATTGTTTTCTGTAAAATGTTGGGAAAGGGGTCAAAACGGCAGTTGTTTGTGAAAGTTTAAAAAACACATGGTAGTGCATTTAGTAAAACTGCTGTAACGTAAGTTCCATACTGAATAAACCTTCTCCGCATTTGACAAGCAGAGAAGTAGAGGGAAGTTTAAATCCAATATATTTTTGTCAAACTCTTTGGTTTAGTGGTCAAAATGATAGTTGTTTTGAATTTAATGAATCTGCTAACTTCTGACATTTTTTACCGAAGCCAGAAAAACAGGCGAAGGGTTACAAAAATAGCTCTAGTTACAGATTGGTAGACCCGATTTGAAATCCGACTTGTTGCTTGAAAAGCAGAAGAGTAGGGGTAGATTTTATATAGAAAACATTGTTTTCTGTAAAATGTTGGGAAAGGGGTCAAGACGGCAGTTGTTTGTGAAAGTTTAAAAAACACATGGTAGTGCATTTAGTAAAACTGCTGTAACGTAAGTTCCATACTGAATAAACCTTCTCCGCATTTGACAAGCAGAGAAGTAGAGGGAAGTTTAAATCCAATATATTTTTGTCAAACTCTTTGGTTTAGTGGTCAAAATGATAGTTGTTTTGAATTTAATGAATCTGCTAACTTCTGACATTTTTTACCGAAGCCAGAAAAACAGGCGAAGGGTTACAAAAATAGCTCTAGTTACAGATTGGTAGACCCGATTTGAAATCCGACTTGTTGCTTGAAAAGCAGAAGAGTACGGGTAGATTTTATATAGAAAATGTAAAATGTTGGGAAAGGGGTCAAAACGGCAGTTGTTTGTGAAAGTTGTTTTGAATTTAATGAATCTGCTAACTTCTGACATTTTTTACCGAAGCCAGAAAAACAGGCGAAGGGTTACAAAAATAGCTCTAGTTACAGATTGGTAGACCCGATTTGAAATCCGACTTGTTGCTTGAAAAGCAGAAGAGTACGGGTAGATTTTATATAGAAAATGTAAAATGTTGGGAAAGGGGTCAAAACGGCAGTTTTTGTGAAAGTTGTTTTGAATTTAATGAATCTGCTAACTTCTGGCATTTTTTACCAAAGCCAGAAAAACAGGCGAAGGGTTACAAAAATAGCTCTAGTTACAGATTGGTAGACCCGATTTGAAATCCGACTTGTTGCTTGAAAAGCAGAAGAGTAGGGGTAGATTTTATATAGAAAACATTGTTTTCTGTAAAATGTTGGGAAAGGGGTCAAAACGGCAGTTGTTTGTGAAAGTTTAAAAAACACATGGTAGTGCATTTAGTAAAACTGCTGTAACGTAAGTTCCATACTGAATAAACCTTCTCCGCATTTGACAAGCAGAGAAGTAGAGGGAAGTTTAAATCCAATATATTTTTGTCAAACTCTTTGGTTTAGTGGTCAAAATGATAGTTGTTTTGAATTTAATGAATCTGCTAACTTCTGACATTTTTTACCGAAGCCAGAAAAACAGGCGAAGGGTTACAAAAATAGCTCTAGTTACAGATTGGTAGACCCGATTTGAAATCCGACTTGTTGCTTGAAAAGCAGAAGAGTAGGGGTAGATTTTATATAGAAAACATTGTTTTCTGTAAAATGTTGGGAAAGGGGTCAAGACGGCAGTTGTTTGTGAAAGTTTAAAAAACACATGGTAGTGCATTTAGTAAAACTGCTGTAACGTAAGTTCCATACTGAATAAACCTTCTCCGCATTTGACAAGCAGAGAAGTAGAGGGAAGTTTAAATCCAATATATTTTTGTCAAACTCTTTGGTTTAGTGGTCAAAATGATAGTTGTTTTGAATTTAATGAATCTGCTAACTTCTGACATTTTTTACCGAAGCCAGAAAAACAGGCGAAGGGTTACAAAAATAGCTCTAGTTACAGATTGGTAGACCCGATTTGAAATCTGACTTGTTGCTTGAAAAGCAGAAGAGTACGGGTAGATTTTATATAGAAAACATTGTTTTCTGTAAAATGTTGGGAAAGGGGTCAAAACGGCAGTTGTTTGTGAAAGTTTAAAAAACACATGGTAGTGCATTTAGTAAAACTGCTGTAACGTAAGTTCCATACTGAATAAACCTTCTCCGCATTTGACAAGCAGAGAAGTAGAGGGAAGTTTAAATCCAATATATTTTTGTCAAACTCTTTGGTTTAGTGGTCAAAATGATAGTTGTTTTGAATTTAATGAATCTGCTAACTTCTGACATTTTTTACCGAAGCCAGAAAAACAGGCGAAGGGTTACAAAAATAGCTCTAGTTACAGATTGGTAGACCCGATTTGAAATCCGACTTGTTGCTTGAAAAGCAGAAGAGTACGGGTAGATTTTATATAGAAAATGTAAAATGTTGGGAAAGGGGTCAAAACGGCAGTTGTTTGTGAAAGTTGTTTTGAATTTAATGAATCTGCTAACTTCTGACATTTTTTACCGAAGCCAGAAAAACAGGCGAAGGGTTACAAAAATAGCTCTAGTTACAGATTGGTAGACCCGATTTGAAATCCGACTTGTTGCTTGAAAAGCAGAAGAGTACGGGTAGATTTTATATAGAAAATGTAAAATGTTGGGAAAGGGGTCAAAACGGCAGTTTTTGTGAAAGTTGTTTTGAATTTAATGAATCTGCTAACTTCTGGCATTTTTTACCAAAGCCAGAAAAACAGGCGAAGGGTTACAAAAATAGCTCTAGTTACAGATTGGTAGACCCGATTTGAAATCCGACTTGTTGCTTGAAAAGCAGAAGAGTAGGGGTAGATTTTATATAGAAAACATTGTTTTCTGTAAAATGTTGGGAAAGGGGTCAAAACGGCAGTTGTTTGTGAAAGTTTAAAAAACACATGGTAGTGCATTTAGTAAAACTGCTGTAACGTAAGTTCCATACTGAATAAACCTTCTCCGCATTTGACAAGCAGAGAAGTAGAGGGAAGTTTAAATCCAATATATTTTTGTCAAACTCTTTGGTTTAGTGGTCAAAATGATAGTTGTTTTGAATTTAATGAATCTGCTAACTTCTGACATTTTTTACCGAAGCCAGAAAAACAGGCGAAGGGTTACAAAAATAGCTCTAGTTACAGATTGGTAGACCCGATTTGAAATCCGACTTGTTGCTTGAAAAGCAGAAGAGTAGGGGTAGATTTTATATAGAAAACATTGTTTTCTGTAAAATGTTGGGAAAGGGGTCAAAACGGCAGTTGTTTGTGAAAGTTTAAAAAACACATGGTAGTGCATTTAGTAAAACTGCTGTAACGTAAGTTCCATACTGAATAAACCTTCTCCGCATTTGACAAGCAGAGAAGTAGAGGGAAGTTTAAATCCAATATATTTTTGTCAAACTCTTTGGTTTAGTGGTCAAAATGATAGTTGTTTTGAATTTAATGAATCTGCTAACTTCTGACATTTTTTACCGAAGCCAGAAAAACAGGCGAAGGGTTACAAAAATAGCTCTAGTTACAGATTGGTAGACCCGATTTGAAATCTGACTTGTTGCTTGAAAAGCAGAAGAGTACGGGTAGATTTTATATAGAAAACATTGTTTTCTGTAAAATGTTGGGAAAGGGGTCAAAACGGCAGTTGTTTGTGAAAGTTTAAAAAACACATGGTAGTGCATTTAGTAAAACTGCTGTAACGTAAGTTCCATACTGAATAAACCTTCTCCGCATTTGACAAGCAGAGAAGTAGAGGGAAGTTTAAATCCAATATATTTTTGTCAAACTCTTTGGTTTAGTGGTCAAAATGATAGTTGTTTTGAATTTAATGAATCTGCTAACTTCTGACATTTTTTACCGAAGCCAGAAAAACAGGCGAAGGGTTACAAAAATAGCTCTAGTTACAGATTGGTAGACCCGATTTGAAATCCGACTTGTTGCTTGAAAAGCAGAAGAGTACGGGTAGATTTTATATAGAAAATGTAAAATGTTGGGAAAGGGGTCAAAACGGCAGTTGTTTGTGAAAGTTGTTTAGAATTTAATGAATCTGCTAACTTCTGACATTTTTTACCGAAGCCAGAAAAACAGGCGAAGGGTTACAAAAATAGCTCTAGTTACAGATTGGTAGACCCGATTTGAAATCCGACTTGTTGCTTGAAAAGCAGAAGAGTACGGGTAGATTTTATATAGAAAATGTAAAATGTTGGGAAAGGGGTCAAAACGGCAGTTTTTGTGAAAGTTGTTTTGAATTTAATGAATCTGCTAACTTCTGGCATTTTTTACCAAAGCCAGAAAAACAGGCGAAGGGTTACAAAAATAGCTCTAGTTACAGATTGGTAGACCCGATTTGAAATCCGACTTGTTGCTTGAAAAGCAGAAGAGTAGGGGTAGATTTTATATAGAAAACATTGTTTTCTGTAAAATGTTGGGAAAGGGGTCAAAACGGCAGTTGTTTGTGAAAGTTTAAAAAACACATGGTAGTGCATTTAGTAAAACTGCTGTAACGTAAGTTCCATACTGAATAAACCTTCTCCGCATTTGACAAGCAGAGAAGTAGAGGGAAGTTTAAATCCAATATATTTTTGTCAAACTCTTTGGTTTAGTGGTCAAAATGATAGTTGTTTTGAATTTAATGAATCTGCTAACTTCTGACATTTTTTACCGAAGCCAGAAAAACAGGCGAAGGGTTACAAAAATAGCTCTAGTTACAGATTGGTAGACCCGATTTGAAATCCGACTTGTTGCTTGAAAAGCAGAAGAGTAGGGGTAGATTTTATATAGAAAACATTGTTTTCTGTAAAATGTTGGGAAAGGGGTCAAAACGGCAGTTGTTTGTGAAAGTTTAAAAAACACATGGTAGTGCATTTAGTAAAACTGCTGTAACGTAAGTTCCATACTGAATAAACCTTCTCCGCATTTGACAAGCAGAGAAGTAGAGGGAAGTTTAAATCCAATATATTTTTGTCAAACTCTTTGGTTTAGTGGTCAAAATGATAGTTGTTTTGAATTTAATGAATCTGCTAACTTCTGACATTTTTTACCGAAGCCAGAAAAACAGGCGAAGGGTTACAAAAATAGCTCTAGTTACAGATTGGTAGACCCGATTTGAAATCCGACTTGTTGCTTGAAAAGCAGAAGAGTAGGGGTAGATTTTATATAGAAAACATTGTTTTCTGTAAAATGTTGGGAAAGGGGTCAAAACGGCAGTTGTTTGTGAAAGTTTAAAAAACACATGGTAGTGCATTTAGTAAAACTGCTGTAACGTAAGTTCCATACTGAATAAACCTTCTCCGCATTTGACAAGCAGAGAAGTAGAGGGAAGTTTAACCTGTTGGGGATGGGGGCGCTGTTTAGACTACTTATGCTAATGTGGCTAATTTTTTAAACGGCTTCCCACAAAATCCTTGATCGTACAATATGCATATTATTATTATTATTGGATAGAAAACAGTCTATAGTTTCTATAGGAGTTGAAATTTTGTCTCTAAGTGGAACAGAGCCCATTCTACAGCAATTTCCCTGACATGGAGTCAGATTTGAGAAATGTTGGCCACTCTTCTGAAGTCATTTAAAAGGGCACTGTCGTTGCTATGACTATACGGACACTTCTTACGTCTTCCCCTGGATGCCTTTACGTGATGACGATTCCAACGGGGTCGATTGCACGTTCACAGGCCCTACAAATGAAAAAACCCTGAAGCTAGTCATTCTTTGGGAGCTGCGTCATGAGCAAAGTGGACACCGGCGCGCACCTGTTCCAAGCGTTAGTTTAGCCTGTTATATTTCTCCGGTCATCTTTTCACTCGTTATAGGAGTTAAAAACATCATAAGGTAGTTAATTTAAAGCGTTTTATAGCAATTTATATCCGTTTAGTGCGATTTTGGGACATTTATTTTTGCAACGATGTGAAAAGTTGGGCACGCTTTTCAGTTCATCCCGAACGCAGTTGACTTTTCCACATGGCAAGAGGACAGCTTTCCACCAAAAGACGATTTCTCCCAAGAAAGGATCCTTTGCCCAAGATACTGATGGAAGAACAGCTCAAGGTAGGACATTTTTATTATGATAAATCGTGTTTCTGTCGAAACATTTTAGTGGCTTAAGACGCCATGTTTTTTGACGTAGCTTCGCTTGGCGCAAACTGTATTGAAAAGTAAGGATAAATTAAAAAATGTAATAACGCAATTGTATTAAGAATTAAATTGTCTATCAATCCCTGTCCACCCTATATTTTTTAGTCACGTTTATGAGTATTTATGTATAAGAGTAGATCACTGTCTAAGTGGCGCAAGGACATTTTCTTTACCAGCTTGTCTACATTTCACATTGTCTAACCATGATTTTGGTGGCTAAATATAAACATTTTCGATCAAACTCTATATGGATTGTGTAATATGATGTTACAGGAGTGTCATCTGAAGAATTCTGAGAAGGTTAGTGAAAAAATTAATATATTTTTGGCGATGTTGACGTTATCGCCCACTTTGGCTAGAATCAATGCTGGGCTGCTATGTGCTATGTGCTATGCTAATATAACGATTTATTGTGTTTTCGCTGTAAGACACTTAGAAAATCTGAAATATTGTCTGTATTCACAGGATCTGTGTCTTTCGATTCGTGTATGCTGTGTATTTTTACGAAATGTTTGATGATTAGTAGTTAGGTAAACACGTTGCTCATTGTAATTATTCTAGTCCATTTGTGATGGTGGGTGCAATTGTAAACTATGCCATATACCTGAAATATGCACTTTTTTCTAACAAAACCTATCCCATACCATAAATATGTTATCAGACTGTCATCTAATGAGTTTTTTTGTTGGTTAGGGGCTATAAATATCTTAGTTTAGCCGAATTGGTGATGGCTACTGGTGTTGGTGGACAAATAAAAGATGGTGGATTATGCTAATGTGTTTTTAGGTAATAGATGTACATCTTTACATATTGTGTCTTCCCTGTAAAACATTTTAAAAATCGGAAATGTTGACTGGATTCATAAGATCTGTGTCTTTCATTAGCTGTATTGGACTTTAATGTGTGAAAGTTAAATATTTAAAAAAAATATTTTTTTTGAATTTCGCGGCACTGGTTTTTCAGTTGGGGGGGGGGGGGGGGGGTGCCGCTAGCGCCACGCTGATCCTAGACAGGTTAAATCCAATATATTTTTGTCAAACTCTTTGGTTTAGTGGTCAAAATGATAGTTGTTTTGAATTTAATGAATCTGCTAACTTCTGACATTTTTTACCGAAGCCAGAAAAACAGGCGAAGGGTTACAAAAATATCTCTAGTTACAGATTGGTAGACCCGATTTGAAATCCGACTTGTTGCTTGAAAAGCAGAAGAGTAGGGGTAGATTTTATATAGAAAATGTAAAATGTTGGGAAAGGGGTCAAAACGGCAGTTTTTGTGAAAGTTGTTTTGAATTTAATGAATCTGCTAACTTCTGACATTTTTTACCAAAGCCAGAAAAACAGGCGAAGGGTTACAAAAATAGCTCTAGTTACAGATTGGTGGACCTGATTTGAAATCCGACTTGTTGCTTGAAAAGCTGAAGATTAGATGTAGATTTTATATAGAAAACATTGTTTTCTGTAAAATGTTGGGAAAGGGGTCAAAACGGCAGTTTTTGTAAAAGTTGTTTTGAATTTAATGAATCTGCTAACTTCTGACATTTTTTACCGAAGCCAGAAAAACAGGCGAAGGGTTACAAAAATAGCTCTAGTTACAGATTGGTAGACCCGATTTGAAATCCGACTTGTTGCTTGAAAAGCTGAAGATTAGGGGTAGATTTTATATAGAAAACATTGTTTTCTGTAAAATTTTGGGAAAGGGGTCAAAACGGCAGTTTTTGTGAAAGTTGTTTTGAATTTAATGAATCTGCTAACTTCTGACATGTTTTACCGAAGCCAGAAAAACAGGCGAAGGGTTACAAAATTAGCTCTAGTTACAGATTAGTAGACCCGATTTGAAATCCGACTTGTTGCTTGAAAAGCTGAAGATTAGGGGTAGATTTTATATAGAAAACATTGTTTTCTGTAAAATTTTGGGAAAGGGGTCAAAACGGCAGTTTTTGTGAAAGTTGTTTTGAATTTAATGAATCTGCTAACTTCTGACATTTTTTACCGAAGCCAGAAAAACAGGCGAAGGGTTACAAAAATAGCTCTAGTTACAGATTGGTAGACCCGATTTGAAATCCGACTTGTTGCTTGAAAAGCTGAAGATTAGGGGTAGATTTTATATAGAAAACATTGTTTTCTGTAAAATGTTGGGAATGGGGTCAAAACGGCAGTTTTTGTGAAAGTTGTTTTGAATTTAATGAATCTGCTAACTTCTGACATTTTTTACCGAAGCCAGAAAAACAGGCGAAGGGTTACAAAAATAGCTCTAGTTACAGATTGGTAGACCCGATTTGAAATCCGACTTGTTGCTTGAAAAGCTGAAGATTAGGGGTAGATTTTATATAGAAAACATTGTTTTCTGTAAAATGTTGGGAAAGGGGTCAAAACGGCAGTTTTTGTGAAAGTTGTTTTGAATTTAATGAATCTGCTAACTTCTGACATTTTTTACCGAAGCCAGAAAAACAGGCGAAGGGTTACAAAAATAGCTCTAGTTACAGATTGGTAGACCCGATTTGAAATCCGACTTGTTGCTTGAAAAGCTGAAGATTAGGGGTAGATTTTATATAGAAAACATTGTTTTCTGTAAAATGTTTTGAATTTAATGAATCTGCTAACTTCTGACATTTTTTACCGAAGCCAGAAAAACAGGCGAAGGGTTACAAAAATAGCTCTAGTTACAGATTGGTAGACCCGATTTGAAATCCGACTTGTTGCTTGAAAAGCTGAAGATTAGGGGTAGATTTTATATAGAAAACATTGTTTTCTGTAAAATTTTGGGAAAGGGGTCAAAACGGCAGTTTTTGTGAAAGTTGTTTTGAATTTAATGAATCTGCTAACTTCTGACATGTTTTACCGAAGCCAGAAAAACAGGCGAAGGGTTACAAAATTAGCTCTAGTTACAGATTAGTAGACCCGATTTGAAATCCGACTTGTTGCTTGAAAAGCTGAAGATTAGGGGTAGATTTTATATAGAAAACATTGTTTTCTGTAAAATTTTGGGAAAGGGGTCAAAACGGCAGTTTTTGTGAAAGTTGTTTTGAATTTAATGAATCTGCTAACTTCTGACATTTTTTACCGAAGCCAGAAAAACAGGCGAAGGGTTACAAAAATAGCTCTAGTTACAGATTGGTAGACCCGATTTGAAATCCGACTTGTTGCTTGAAAAGCTGAAGATTAGGGGTAGATTTTATATAGAAAACATTGTTTTCTGTAAAATGTTGGGAAAGGGGTCAAAACGGCAGTTTTTGTGAAAGTTGTTTTGAATTTAATGAATCTGCTAACTTCTGACATTTTTTACCGAAGCCAGAAAAACAGGCGAAGGGTTACAAAAATAGCTCTAGTTACAGATTGGTAGACCCGATTTGAAATCCGACTTGTTGCTTGAAAAGCTGAAGATTAGGGGTAGATTTTATATAGAAAACATTGTTTTCTGTAAAATGTTGGGAAAGGGGTCAAAACGGCAGTTTTTGTAAAAGTTGTTTTGAATTTAATGAATCTGCTAACTTCTGACATTTTTTACCGAAGCGAGAAAAACAGGCGAAGGGTTACAAAAATAGCTCTAGTTACAGATTGGTTGACCCGATTTGAAATCCGACTTGTTGCTTGAAAAGCTGAAGATTAGGGGTAGATTTTATATAGAAAACATTGTTTTCTGTAAAATGTTGGGAAAGGGGTCAAAACGGCAGTTTTTGTGAAAGTTGTTTTGAATTTAATGAATCTGCTAACTTCTGACATTTTTTACCGAAGCCAGAAAAACAGGCGAAGGGTTACAAAAATAGCTCTAGTTACAGATTGGTAGACCCGATTTGAAATCCGACTTGTTGCTTGAAAAGCTGAAGATTAGGGGTAGATTTTATATAGAAAACATTGTTTTCTGTAAAATGTTTTGAATTTAATGAATCTGCTAACTTCTGACATTTTTTACCGAAGCCAGAAAAACAGGCGAAGGGTTACAAAAATAGCTCTAGTTACAGATTGGTAGACCCGATTTGAAATCCGACTTGTTGCTTGAAAAGCTGAAGATTAGGGGTAGATTTTATATAGAAAACATTGTTTTCTGTAAAATTTTGGGAAAGGGGTCAAAACGGCAGTTTTTGTGAAAGTTGTTTTGAATTTAATGAATCTGCTAACTTCTGACATGTTTTACCGAAGCCAGAAAAACAGGCGAAGGGTTACAAAATTAGCTCTAGTTACAGATTAGTAGACCCGATTTGAAATCCGACTTGTTGCTTGAAAAGCTGAAGATTAGGGGTAGATTTTATATAGAAAACATTGTTTTCTGTAAAATTTTGGGAAAGGGGTCAAAACGGCAGTTTTTGTGAAAGTTGTTTTGAATTTAATGAATCTGCTAACTTCTGACATTTTTTACCGAAGCCAGAAAAACAGGCGAAGGGTTACAAAAATAGCTCTAGTTACAGATTGGTAGACCCGATTTGAAATCCGACTTGTTGCTTGAAAAGCTGAAGATTAGGGGTAGATTTTATATAGAAAACATTGTTTTCTGTAAAATGTTGGGAAAGGGGTCAAAACGGCAGTTTTTGTGAAAGTTGTTTTGAATTTAATGAATCTGCTAACTTCTGACATTTTTTACCAAAGCCAGAAAAACAGGCGAAGGGTTACAAAAATAGCTCTAGTTACAGATTGGTAGACCCGATTTGAAATCCGACTTGTTGCTTGAAAAGCTGAAGATTAGGGGTAGATTTTATATAGAAAACATTGTTTTCTGTAAAATGTTGGGAAAGGGGTCAAAACGGCAGTTTTTGTGAAAGTTGTTTTGAATTTAATGAATCTGCTAACTTCTGACATTTTTTACCGAAGCCAGAAAAACAGGCGAAGGGTTACAAAAATAGCTCTAGTTACAGATTGGTAGACCCGATTTGAAATCCGACTTGTTGCTTGAAAAGCTGAAGATTAGGGGTAGATTTTATATAGAAAACATTGTTTTCTGTAAAATGTTGGGAAAGGGGTCAAAACGGCAGTTTTTGTGAAAGTTGTTTTGAATTTAATGAATCTGCTAACTTCTGACATTTTTTACCGAAGCCAGAAAAACAGGCGAAGGGTTACAAAAATAGCTCTAGTTACAGATTGGTAGACCCGATTTGAAATCCGACTTGTTGCTTGAAAAGCTGAAGATTAGGGGTAGATTTTATATAGAAAACATTGTTTTCTGTAAAATGTTGGGAAAGGGGTCAAAACGGCAGTTTTTGTAAAAGTTGTTTTGAATTTAATGAATATGCTAACTTCTGACATTTTTTACCGAAGCGAGAAAAACAGGCGAAGGGTTACAAAAATAGCTCTAGTTACAGATTGGTAGACCCGATTTGAAATCCGACTTGTTGCTTGAAAAGCTGAAGATTAGGGGTAGATTTTATATAGAAAACATTGTTTTCTGTAAAATGTTGGGAAAGGGGTCAAAACGGCAGTTTTTGTGAAAGTTGTTTTGAATTTAATGAATCTGCTAACTTCTGACATTTTTTACCGAAGCCAGAAAAACAGGCGAAGGGTTACAAAAATAGCTCTAGTTACAGATTGGTAGACCCGATTTGAAATCCGACTTGTTGCTTGAAAAGCTGAAGATTAGGGGTAGATTTTATATAGAAAACATTGTTTTCTGTAAAATGTTTTGAATTTAATGAATCTGCTAACTTCTGACATTTTTTACCGAAGCCAGAAAAACAGGCGAAGGGTTACAAAAATAGCTCTAGTTACAGATTGGTAGACCCGATTTGAAATCCGACTTGTTGCTTGAAAAGCTGAAGATTAGGGGTAGATTTTATATAGAAAACATTGTTTTCTGTAAAATTTTGGGAAAGGGGTCAAAACGGCAGTTTTTGTGAAAGTTGTTTTGAATTTAATGAATCTGCTAACTTCTGACATGTTTTACCGAAGCCAGAAAAACAGGCGAAGGGTTACAAAATTAGCTCTAGTTACAGATTAGTAGACCCGATTTGAAATCCGACTTGTTGCTTGAAAAGCTGAAGATTAGGGGTAGATTTTATATAGAAAACATTGTTTTCTGTAAAATTTTGGGAAAGGGGTCAAAACGGCAGTTTTTGTGAAAGTTGTTTTGAATTTAATGAATCTGCTAACTTCTGACATTTTTTACCGAAGCCAGAAAAACAGGCGAAGGGTTACAAAAATAGCTCTAGTTACAGATTGGTAGACCCGATTTGAAATCCGACTTGTTGCTTGAAAAGCTGAAGATTAGGGGTAGATTTTATATAGAAAACATTGTTTTCTGTAAAATGTTGGGAAAGGGGTCAAAACGGCAGTTTTTGTGAAAGTTGTTTTGAATTTAATGAATCTGCTAACTTCTGACATTTTTTACCGAAGCCAGAAAAACAGGCGAAGGGTTACAAAAATAGCTCTAGTTACAGATTGGTAGACCCGATTTGAAATCCGACTTGTTGCTTGAAAAGCTGAAGATTAGGGGTAGATTTTATATAGAAAACATTGTTTTCTGTAAAATGTTGGGAAAGGGGTAAAAACGGCAGTTTTTGTAAAAGTTGTTTTGAATTTAATGAATCTGCTAACTTCTGACATTTTTTACCGAAGCGAGAAAAACAGGCGAAGGGTTACAAAAATAGCTCTAGTTACAGATTGGTAGACCCGATTTGAAATCCGACTTGTTGCTTGAAAAGCTGAAGATTAGGGGTAGATTTTATATAGAAAACATTGTTTTCTGTAAAATGTTGGGAAAGGGGTCAAAACGGCAGTTTTTGTGAAAGTTGTTTTGAATTTAATGAATCTGCTAACTTCTGACATGTTTTACCGAAGCCAGAAAAACAGGCGAAGGGTTACAAAATTAGCTCTAGTTACAGATTAGTAGACCCGATTTGAAATCCGACTTGTTGCTTGAAAAGCTGAAGATTAGGGGTAGATTTTATATAGAAAACATTGTTTTCTGTAAAATTTTGGGAAAGGGGTCAAAACGGCAGTTTTTGTGAAAGTTGTTTTGAATTTAATGAATCTGCTAACTTCTGACATTTTTTACCGAAGCCAGAAAAACAGGCGAAGGGTTACAAAAATAGCTCTAGTTACAGATTGGTAGACCCGATTTGAAATCCGACTTGTTGCTTGAAAAGCTGAAGATTAGGGGTAGATTTTATATTGAAAACATTGTTTTCTGTAAAATGTTGGGAAAGGGGTCAAAACGGCAGTTTTTGTGAAAGTTGTTTTGAATTTAATGAATCTGCTAACTTCTGACATTTTTTACCGAAGCCAGAAAAACAGGCGAAGGGTTACAAAAATAGCTCTAGTTACAGATTGGTAGACCCGATTTGAAATCCGACTTGTTGCTTGAAAAGCTGAAGATTAGGGGTAGATTTTATATAGAAAACATTGTTTTCTGTAAAATTTTGGGAAAGGGGTCAAAACGGCAGTTTTTGTGAAAGTTGTTTTGAATTTAATGAATCTGCTAACTTCTGACATGTTTTACCGAAGCCAGAAAAACAGGCGAAGGGTTACAAAATTAGCTCTAGTTACAGATTAGTAGACCCGATTTGAAATCCGACTTGTTGCTTGAAAAGCTGAAGATTAGGGGTAGATTTTATATAGAAAACATTGTTTTCTGTAAAATTTTGGGAAAGGGGTCAAAACGGCAGTTTTTGTGAAAGTTGTTTTGAATTTAATGAATCTGCTAACTTCTGACATGTTTTACCGAAGCCAGAAAAACAGGCGAAGGGTTACAAAATTAGCTCTAGTTACAGATTAGTAGACCCGATTTGAAATCCGACTTGTTGCTTGAAAAGCTGAAGATTAGGGGTAGATTTTATATAGAAAACATTGTTTTCTGTAAAATTTTGGGAAAGGGGTCAAAACGTCAGTTTTTGTGAAAGTTGTTTTGAATTTAATGAATCTGCTAACTTCTGACATTTTTTACCGAAGCCAGAAAAACAGGCGAAGGGTTACAAAAATAGCTCTAGTTACAGATTGGTAGACCCGATTTGAAATCCGACTTGTTGCTTGAAAAGCTGAAGATTAGGGGTAGATTTTATATAGAAAACATTGTTTTCTGTAAAATGTTTTGAATTTAATGAATCTGCTAACTTCTGACATTGTTTACCGAAGCCAGAAAAACAGGCGAAGGGTTACAAAAATAGCTCTAGTTACAGATTGGTAGACCCGATTTGAAATCCGACTTGTTGCTTGAAATGCAGAAGATTAGAGGTAGATTTTATATAGAAAACATTGTTTCCTGTAAAATGTTGGGAAAGGGGTCAAAACGGCAGTTTTTGTGAAAGTTGTTTTGAATTTAATGAATGTGCTAACTTCTGACATTTTTTACCGAAGCCAGAAAAACAGGTGAGGGGTTACAAAAATAGCTCTAGTTACAGATTGGTAGACCCGATTTGAAATCCGACTTGTTGCTTGAAAAGCTGAAGATTAGGGGTAGATTTTATATAGAAAACATTGTTTTCTGTAAAATTTTGGGAAAGGGGTCAAAACGTCAGTTTTTGTGAAAGTTGTTTTGAATTTAATGAATCTGCTAACTTCTGACATGTTTTACCGAAGCCAGAAAAACAGGCGAAGGGTTACAAAATTAGCTCTAGTTACAGATTGGTAGACCCGATTTGAAATCCGACTTGTTGCTTGAAAAGCTGAAGATTAGGGGTAGATTTTATATAGAAAACATTGTTTTCTGTAAAATTTTGGGAAAGGGGTCAAAACGGCAGTTTTTGTGAAAGTTGTTTTGAATTTAATGAATCTGCTAACTTCTGACATGTTTTACCGAAGCCAGAAAAACAGGCGAAGGGTTACAAAATAGCTCTAGTTACAGATTGGTAGACCCGATTTGAAATCCGGCTTGTTGCTTGAAAAGCTGAAGATTAGGGGTAGATTTTATATAGAAAACATTGTTTTCTGTAAAAAAAATTGAATTGAATGAATCTGCTAACTTCTGACATTTTTTACCGAAGCCAGAAAAACAGGCGAAGGGTTACAAAAATAGCTCTAGTTACAGATTGGTAGACCCGATTTGAAATCCGACTTGTTGCTTGAAATGCAGAAGATTAGAGGTAGATTTTATATAGAAAACATTGTTTTCTGTAAAATGTTGGGAAAGGGGTCAAAACGGCAGTTTTTGTGAAAGTTGTTTTGAATTTAATGAATCTGCTAACTTCTGACATGTTTTACCGAAGCCAGAAAAACAGGCGAAGGGTTACAAAATTAGCTCTAGTTACAGATTGGTAGACCCGATTTGAAATCCGACTTGTTGCTTGAAAAGCTGAAGATTAGGGGTAGATTTTATATAGAAAACATGGTTTTCTGTAAAATTTTGGGAAAGGGGTCAAAACGGCAGTTTTTGTGAAAGTTGTTTTGAATTTAATGAATCTGCTAACTTCTGACATTTTTTACCGAAGCCAGAAAAACAGGCGAAGGGTTACAAAAATAGCTCTAGTTACAGATTGGTAGACCCGATTTGAAATCCGACTTGTTGCTTGAAAAGCTGAAGATTAGGGGTAGATTTTATATAGAAAACATTGTTTTCTGTAAAATGTTGGGAAAGGGGTCAAAACGGCAGTTTTTGTAAAAGTTGTTTTGAATTTAATGAATCTGCTAACTTCTGACATTTTTTACCGAAGCCAGAAAAACAGGCGAAGGGTTACAAAAATAGCTCTAGTTACAGATTGGTAGACCCGATTTGAAATCCGACTTGTTGCTTGAAAAGCTGAAGATTAGGGGTAGATTTTATATAGAAAACATTGTTTTCTGTAAAATTTTGGGAAAGGGGTCAAAACGGCAGTTTTTGTGAAAGTTGTTTTGAATTTAATGAATCTGCTAACTTCTGACATGTTTTACCGAAGCCAGAAAAACAGGCGAAGGGTTACAAAATTAGCTCTAGTTACAGATTAGTAGACCCGATTTGAAATCCGACTTGTTGCTTGAAAAGCTGAAGATTAGGGGTAGATTTTATATAGAAAACATTGTTTTCTGTAAAATTTTGGGAAAGGGGTCAAAACGGCAGTTTTTGTGAAAGTTGTTTTGAATTTAATGAATCTGCTAACTTCTGACATTTTTTACCGAAGCCAGAAAAACAGGCGAAGGGTTACAAAAATAGCTCTAGTTACAGATTGGTAGACCCGATTTGAAATCCGACTTGTTGCTTGAAAAGCTGAAGATTAGGGGTAGATTTTATATAGAAAACATTGTTTTCTGTAAAATGTTGGGAAAGGGGTCAAAACGGCAGTTTTTGTGAAAGTTGTTTTGAATTTAATGAATCTGCTAACTTCTGACATTTTTTACCGAAGCCAGAAAAACAGGCGAAGGGTTACAAAAATAGCTCTAGTTACAGATTGGTAGACCCGATTTGAAATCCGACTTGTTGCTTGAAAAGCTGAAGATTAGGGGTAGATTTTATATAGAAAACATTGTTTTCTGTAAAATGTTGGGAAAGGGGTCAAAACGGCAGTTTTTGTAAAAGTTGTTTTGAATTTAATGAATCTGCTAACTTCTGACATTTTTTACCGAAGCCAGAAAAACAGGCGAAGGGTTACAAAAATAGCTCTAGTTACAGATTGGTAGACCCGATTTGAAATCCGACTTGTTGCTTGAAAAGCTGAAGATTAGGGGTAGATTTTATATAGAAAACATTGTTTTCTGTAAAATTTTGGGAAAGGGGTCAAAACGGCAGTTTTTGTGAAAGTTGTTTTGAATTTAATGAATCTGCTAACTTCTGACATGTTTTACCGAAGCCAGAAAAACAGGCGAAGGGTTACAAAATTAGCTCTAGTTACAGATTAGTAGACCCGATTTGAAATCCGACTTGTTGCTTGAAAAGCTGAAGATTAGGGGTAGATTTTATATAGAAAACATTGTTTTCTGTAAAATTTTGGGAAAGGGGTCAAAACGGCAGTTTTTGTGAAAGTTGTTTTGAATTTAATGAATCTGCTAACTTCTGACATTTTTTACCGAAGCCAGAAAAACAGGCGAAGGGTTACAAAAATAGCTCTAGTTACAGATTGGTAGACCCGATTTGAAATCCGACTTGTTGCTTGAAAAGCTGAAGATTAGGGGTAGATTTTATATTGAAAACATTGTTTTCTGTAAAATGTTGGGAAAGGGGTCAAAACGGCAGTTTTTGTGAAAGTTGTTTTGAATTTAATGAATCTGCTAACTTCTGACATTTTTTACCGAAGCCAGAAAAACAGGCGAAGGGTTACAAAAATAGCTCTAGTTACAGATTGGTAGACCCGATTTGAAATCCGACTTGTTGCTTGAAAAGCTGAAGATTAGGGGTAGATTTTATATAGAAAACATTGTTTTCTGTAAAATTTTGGGAAAGGGGTCAAAACGGCAGTTTTTGTGAAAGTTGTTTTGAATTTAATGAATCTGCTAACTTCTGACATGTTTTACCGAAGCCAGAAAAACAGGCGAAGGGTTACAAAATTAGCTCTAGTTACAGATTAGTAGACCCGATTTGAAATCCGACTTGTTGCTTGAAAAGCTGAAGATTAGGGGTAGATTTTATATAGAAAACATTGTTTTCTGTAAAATTTTGGGAAAGGGGTCAAAACGGCAGTTTTTGTGAAAGTTGTTTTGAATTTAATGAATCTGCTAACTTCTGACATGTTTTACCGAAGCCAGAAAAACAGGCGAAGGGTTACAAAATTAGCTCTAGTTACAGATTAGTAGACCCGATTTGAAATCCGACTTGTTGCTTGAAAAGCTGAAGATTAGGGGTAGATTTTATATAGAAAACATTGTTTTCTGTAAAATTTTGGGAAAGGGGTCAAAACGTCAGTTTTTGTGAAAGTTGTTTTGAATTTAATGAATCTGCTAACTTCTGACATTTTTTACCGAAGCCAGAAAAACAGGCGAAGGGTTACAAAAATAGCTCTAGTTACAGATTGGTAGACCCGATTTGAAATCCGACTTGTTGCTTGAAAAGCTGAAGATTAGGGGTAGATTTTATATAGAAAACATTGTTTTCTGTAAAATGTTTTGAATTTAATGAATCTGCTAACTTCTGACATTGTTTACCGAAGCCAGAAAAACAGGCGAAGGGTTACAAAAATAGCTCTAGTTACAGATTGGTAGACCCGATTTGAAATCCGACTTGTTGCTTGAAATGCAGAAGATTAGAGGTAGATTTTATATAGAAAACATTGTTTCCTGTAAAATGTTGGGAAAGGGGTCAAAACGGCAGTTTTTGTGAAAGTTGTTTTGAATTTAATGAATGTGCTAACTTCTGACATTTTTTACCGAAGCCAGAAAAACAGGTGAGGGGTTACAAAAATAGCTCTAGTTACAGATTGGTAGACCCGATTTGAAATCCGACTTGTTGCTTGAAAAGCTGAAGATTAGGGGTAGATTTTATATAGAAAACATTGTTTTCTGTAAAATTTTGGGAAAGGGGTCAAAACGTCAGTTTTTGTGAAAGTTGTTTTGAATTTAATGAATCTGCTAACTTCTGACATGTTTTACCGAAGCCAGAAAAACAGGCGAAGGGTTACAAAATTAGCTCTAGTTACAGATTGGTAGACCCGATTTGAAATCCGACTTGTTGCTTGAAAAGCTGAAGATTAGGGGTAGATTTTATATAGAAAACATTGTTTTCTGTAAAATTTTGGGAAAGGGGTCAAAACGGCAGTTTTTGTGAAAGTTGTTTTGAATTTAATGAATGTGCTAACTTCTGACATTTTTTACCGAAGCCAGAAAAACAGGCGAAGGGTTACAAAAATAGCTCTAGTTACAGATTGGTAGACCCGATTTGAAATCCGACTTGTTGCTTGAAAAGCAGAAGATTAGAGGTAGATTTTATATAGAAAACATTGTTTTCTGTAAAATGTTGGGAAAGGGGTCAAAACGGCAGTTTTTGTGAAAGTTGTTTTGAATTTAATGAATCTGCTAACTTCTGACATGTTTTACCGAAGCCAGAAAAACAGGCGAAGGGTTACAAAATTAGCTCTAGTTACAGATTGGTAGACCCGATTTGAAATCCGACTTGTTGCTTGAAAAGCTGAAGATTAGGGGTAGATTTTATATAGAAAACATTGTTTTCTGTAAAATTTTGGGAAAGGGGTCAAAACGGCAGTTTTTGTGAAAGTTGTTTTGAATTTAATGAATCTGCTAACTTCTGACATTTTTTACCGAAGCCAGAAAAACAGGCGAAGGGTTACAAAAATAGCTCTAGTTACAGATTGGTAGACCCGATTTGAAATCCGACTTGTTGCTTGAAAAGCTGAAGATTAGGGGTAGATTTTATATAGAAAACATTGTTTTCTGTAAAATGTTGGGAAAGGGGTCAAAACGGCAGTTTTTGTGAAAGTTGTTTTGAATTTAATGAATCTGCTAACTTCTGACATTTTTTACCGAAGCCAGAAAAACAGGCGAAGGGTTACAAAAATAGCTCTTAGTTACAGATTGGTAGACCCGATTTGAAATCCGACTTGTTGCTTGAAAAGCTGAAGATTAGGGGTAGATTTTATATAGAAAACATTGTTTTCTGTAAAATGTTGGGAAAGGGGTCAAAACGGCAGTTTTTGTAAAAGTTGTTTTGAATTTAATGAATCTGCTAACTTCTGACATTTTTTACCGAAGCCAGAAAAACAGGCGAAGGGTTGCAAAAATAGCTCTAGTTACAGATTGGTAGACCCGATTTGAAATCCGACTTGTTGCTTGAAAAGCTGAAGATTAGGGGTAGATTTTATATAGAAAACATTGTTTTCTGTAAAATTTTGGGAAAGGGGTCAAAACGGCAGTTTTTGTGAAAGTTGTTTTGAATTTAATGAATCTGCTAACTTCTGACATGTTTTACCGAAGCCAGAAAAACAGGCGAAGGGTTACAAAATTAGCTCTAGTTACAGATTGGTAGACCCGATTTGAAATCCGACTTGTTGCTTGAAAAGCTGAAGATTAGGGGTAGATTTTATATAGAAAACATTGTTTTCTGTAAAATGTTGGGAAAGGGGTCAAAACGGCAGTTTTTGTGAAAGTTGTTTTGAATTTAATGAATCTGCTAACTTCTGACATTTTTTACCGAAGCCAGAAAAACAGGCGAAGGGTTACAAAAATAGCTCTAGTTACAGATTGGTAGACCCGATTTGAAATCCGACTTGTTGCTTGAAAAGCTGAAGATTAGGGGTAGATTTTATATAGAAAACATTGTTT